>NW_007726870.1:12569-15934 GCF_000696425.1 Galeopterus variegatus | reverse complement strand
GGGAAAAGGCCCTGAAGGCATTGCAGAAGCCTCTGGGGCCAACCCTTCCATTACAGGCCCAGAGGCCTACAGCAACAGAATGGTCTTAGGGAACAGGCCTGAGGAGTCCTCCATGGGTTTGCTGCTCAGGGCCACCTCAGGATGCTGGTCACTGCACCAGCAACCCAGCTATTTTGGCTGCTCCAGCCATGGCTTAACTGACCCCAGGTATAACTGGACTCACAGATTTTAAAGATACAAGGTGGAAGCCTTGGCAGCATTCACGTGGTGTTAAGTCTGCAAGCTCACAGAATGTGCAGGCTTGGGAACCTCCACCCCAATTTCAGAGGATGTACAAAAAAGCCTGGGGATCCAGGAAGAGATCTGTCCCAGGGGCAGAGTCATCACAGAGAGTCTTTGCTAGTGTGATGACAAGAGGAAATGGGTAGTCAGAGCAGAAAAAACCCACCAAGGCCATGCCTGGTGAAGTAATGACAGCAGGACCACCATGGAGACCCCAGACTTGTAGAGCTACCAGTGTGCAATGCCAGACTGTGAGAGTTAAAGCATCACCTGAAACCAGGAAAGCCATAGGAGAGGAGCTACCTGAGGACTTGGGGACCTAACCCCCACACCAGCATGCAGAGGACATTGAACATGGAGTCAAGGTATGTGATTTGCCAGCTTTGAGATGTAATGCCTGCTCTGCTGGGTTTCAGACTTCTTTAGGACCTGTTACACCTTTCTTTTTGCCTATTTCTCCTTTTTCAAATGGAATATGCACCCTATACTTGTCCCACCACTGTATCTTGGAAGTAGATAACTTGTTTTGATTTCACAGATGGGACTTTGAACTTTGGAATCTTGAGTTGAAACAAGACTTTGGGGATGAAATGAATGTATTTGTATGTGAAAACAACATGAGTTTTGGGGGGATTGAATTGTGTCCCCCCAGAGTTTAATGCATTGGAGGCTTGGTCACCACTGTGACAGTGTTAAGAGGGTGGGAAATCCTATTATAGCAATTGAAAAGGGGGCCTTGAAGAGGTGATTAGATTGTAGGACTACAGCATAGTGAATGGATTAATAATGGCAATCAGGGGCAGGGTTCTGAGGGCTTTAAAAAGAGAGCACATGAGAGTCTCTCTCTCTCTCTCTCTCTCTCTCTCTCTCTCTCTCTGCACTGCCATTTTCTGCCCTGGGAGACCCCTGGGTCACTGTCACTACCACCAAGTGTTGCTTTGCCTCACACAGATTTGTCACCTCTCTTTCCCTGGGTAATGGAGCTGCAAAAGGATAATTCAAAGCCCATTTCTTCTGAGGAGTGAGAGACCCCGAAGGGGTTAATTTCCCAGAACCCTCAAGAGAGGCATTCCTTCTTTTGGAAATTAGCCACAAATTGGGGTTCTCACCCCGCATTTATTCTCCAGACCAGGAAGTTACAGGAAAAGAACCTAGGTGGGGTTATGGCCAATTATAGTTTAACAGTAGAGGATGGTAACATTCAGTGAAACAAGCAAAGTGACATTCCATAATGCAGTTCACAAAAGGTTAGGTCGATCCACCCATAAAAGCTTGATCTTAGCAAACACTGTTTGTCCCTACAGCAATTTCCCTAGTTTTTTACCTATCAATCAAGTAACTTGTCTGTCCTTGAGTCATCAACCTTGCTGTGCCACAACTCTCCATCCACATCAAAGACCTTAGCCTGAGGAAATATTCCTGTCTTTTGCAAGGTTAACGTTTCTATATGTAATTTCAAAAGGTTAGGCTAAAGCTGAAGCTACAGGGGCCTAGGCCCTGTGAAATATATTTGCTTTATGAATGTAAGCATACTCCACAACCAAGACCCTCACCAAATGTGTTCCCTGGACTTTGGACTTCCCAGCCTCCAAAATTGTATGCAATAAATTTTATTTTCTTATAAATCACCCTGTTCCACATAATCATTGTATAAGCAATAGAAACAGACTACTACACCCTCTCCCTCTCTCCCTGCTCTTTCTCTCTCTGTCTCTCTTTCTCCGTATCTGTTTCTCAGTCTCTCCCTCCCTCCCAAGTGTGTGTGCATGTGAGTCTCTCTCTCTCTTTCTCTCTCTCTCTCTTTTTCAGTCTTTTTATTCTGCTTTCTGGAAGTTATTTTTGAAATTATCCTTTCTGCTTTCTACTGAATGCTGCATTTCTGCTTTCACATTCTTATTTACACAGTTTTTTGTTTTATTTATTTATTTTTAATCTTTTTCTCTGATTGTTTCTTGCCCAATATTGCCCTGCTCTTGTTCAGGGAAGGCATTTGTCTTATTTTTCAGATGGTCTCAGTTAGAGGAAATTTTTCTTGGAAATTCTTCTATTTTACCTATATCTCCTCAACATTTTGTTTCCAATTTTTTGTATTGCAATCTCCCTTTTATTGTTGCTACATTCATGAATTGCCTTGTGAACCTTGTTTTTGTGTTCATATTTAAGAGTGGGAGACTAAAAGATTGATTGGAGGAGTGCACAAGGAAGGAACATGCCCCACCACTGGATTTGCAATCAGCAGATGGAGAGCAAAGTTTCACAGGGCTACTTCTCCAAGGCAGATTGTGGAGAAGTTTTTTTGTTTTGTTTTGTTTTGTTTTGTTTTGTTTTGTTTTGTTTTGTTTTGTTTTTTCAGAGCTAGTCAGTTTCTTCAGAGAAGGCTTCTTCCATTTTCTGCCTGGGACAACAGGAAGAGGAAGAAGCTGGACTCGCATCCAGCTGCCTCTACTCTGGCAGAAGAGATAATAGGTATTTCAGTACTTGGTGTTTAAGAGTCCAGGGCTATCTTCCATTAAATTTCTCCAAACATAGAATTTTTGTCTCTCTCTGAATGGGGTGAAAAAGGAATAGAGGGGAGCAAAATATGACTGTTGCAAAGGACAAAGGTCTCATCCCCCATATCTGATGAGTATTCATCAGCTTTATTCTTCTCCTTAGAGTTCTAATTTTACTCTCTAAATCTGCTGTCTCATAAATAACATTCTGCTGTTGTAATTATCCCCGTGCTGCTTGTACCACATGATCCTTCTACACACAATTCCAGAAAAAAAAGTTATTCTGAATTTTTCTTCCAAACATTTTATCTATACTTCCTTTATTGGTGTCTCTTTTCTTTTCAATTGTCTTCTAACTCTGGGTGACAAATAGATTTCAGGTGAAATACCACTTGCAATAGGTTGTAAAGGCTGCTGCTTGGAGGGCTGTGCAGAGTGGGTTTGTAAAGCCAATTACTAGAAAAGATTTGGATGTTGGTTAGTGACGTTCGTAGAGGTCGAGGAAATGAGGAGTCTGGCGACAATACTGTGTGTTTCCTGATAGTAATCTACACCTTTCAGTACAGATCATAAACTCTTCTCCATTTAAAC
>NW_007726870.1:3958-12030 GCF_000696425.1 Galeopterus variegatus | reverse complement strand
GTGTTTCCTGATAGTAATCTACACCTTTCAGTACAGATCATAAACTCTTCTCCATTTAAACGTTTCCTGTTTTTATACACCATTTCTGATGCTGATTCGTTTAACTAACTAATAACTTTTGTTTATCACAATGGGTAAAAACACGATGTTACCTCATCTACAAGATACAACTCCATCTTCTGTAAAATGTGGGAAAACATCTCTCCTATGTATTCCACGGGTTGTTTGTGAAAAACAAATGACATGATACATAAAGAAGTGTCATGTAAACGTCCACCATTATACATTATTGTATACTTTTTTGAAGGCAAAACAAAGCTATAGTATTCATTTTTACTTCTCACGAGTATCTAGGACAAAGCTTTGCATACAATCGGTGTATGGTGAATGTTTGTTGAACTGAATTGTTTTCACTCACTTGCTCTGTGGAACTTTTCCTGATATTTCGACCTGGAAAGTGAGTACAGTGTGTGTGTGTGTGTGTGTCTGTGTGTGTGTATTGGGAGAGTGTGTGTGTGTGTGTGTGTGTGTGTGTGTGTATTGGGAGAATGACTACAATTTCACTAGGCTCTAATCAATGAATTATCACTGAAAAGTCACACGTAATTAATTAATAATGGTTTCTGAAATTTCTCTTTTGCAATATAACCTCCTTGGTGAAAGGAATTGTGTCTGTTCCTGTCCAGCAAATTGCATAATAAAATGTGCTACACTGTGGAAATGTGATAAATAATAATTAATGTTGATGAATTAATCTGATGAAATATTCCCTAAGTAGTATCCCTTCGGGCTATGAAATACGACTTGTTCTGAAGTTAGAAGTGAAGGTTGCTGGTTCATTGGTGCCCTCCCCACATTTTTCTCATGTTGGGTAAAATGGTTTTCAGGACCATTAACCTATTTGGCAGGGTTCCACTTTGCCATTTGTCAGCTTCTGTACCTGGATTTGTTTCAAAGCCAGGCTCATTCTACCAAGTGTGTAGCATTTCTACCAAAATGCTCACCTTAGGGGCTACGATATAATATTAAGAATGATAAAAGCACCTTTCCAATTTAGTGTTTCATTGCAGAGCAATGAGTCACATGTATATTTAATCTAAATATGACTGTATTCCCTGAGTCTCTCCAGGTCAATTCTGCTCCACTTTCTGCATTTTCAAATCACTCATAATGAATCACCTTCATTCATTCATTCATGCAAGAAAGCTGCTAATCATCCTCATATTTTGCTTCTCCCTGACTAGCACACTCTGTCGTGTATCAAGAGTACTCAGTGCTATCTCTTGTATGCCTTTGACTCCATTCTCTGCAACCCCACTGTCACTGACTTCCTTAAGGTCGTTATGATTTTTTAGGAGACAATAGACATAACCCCTCAACTGCTCTTTCTCTTCCTTTCTTCTCTTCAAATTATTGTCAATGCTGCACCACACTCATCTTCAAAAACACAGGTGTAATAGTGTCACACTCCTATTTAAAAACCTGTGACAAATAATCACTGCTCAGAATAAAAATAGCAAATACTTCATAATCTGGCCCTAATCTATATTACTGACAATGTCCATAGGTGTTTTTCCCTCTCGCAGAAACTACATTCCTGCCATACTGAAGATTTCAACACCTGTGTCTTTTATATTGTTCCTTGGCAAAAATAATGCTCTTTTCTATGTTCACTGTTTAACATATTCTGTTAATCTCTGAGCACCTTGAACCTGGTAGCGGTTGAGCAGATACAGTCTGCAGATGTTACCTGTTTGTCCAAAAACGCAAGGAAAACTACGTATGAATGCCCTTAGGCATGCTTTTACTCCTCAGTGTCCTAAATCCCCACTATTCCCAAGTATCTTATTCTGTCCTGATTCACACATTTATATTCCGTGACAAGCTTCTATCTTCCTCTGTTTCTTCAACTACATAAAGAGGATAATAACAGCCCTTACGGGGCAGCCACATAAATTGCCTTAGAACAATACACTATACACAATAAGGCTAATGACTGTTATATTATTAGCATTAAACATCTGTCCCCCAAATATATCTTCTCACTGAGTAACTTTACATTTTAAATTGATCGACCTTTCCACTTTTCCCAGCACAGTCTTGATTTTAACACTGAAAGTCCAACATCCAGAGAAATACCTCAGTCACAGACAAGCCAGAAAACTTGTTCACCCTACTAATATCCCCAAACGGAATCAATCATTTCTTTCTCTGGACTCATTTTGTATAATATTCATGCTTCTTTTAATAGAACTTTGTACATTTTTATGTTGCTTATCATGTGTGAATTTGTTTCCCCAAGATCCAATTATTTATTGATTTGTGTGCATGTGTGTGTGCCCCCAACTCACACAGCAGGGAAGATAACTAAATAAACTCCACAGAAGAATTCAAATGCCAAATTATGACCTGCTGCCATGGAAACCACATATTTGTTGAAGGAATATTTATTCTTAATGTGAAGACTTTCATCAATAGTTTTTTTCACAGAATGAAGGAAGTGGAAAATTATTTGGGTATGTTATTATGACCTGCTGCCATGGAAACCACATATTTGTTGAAGGAATATTTATTCTTAATGGGAAGACTTTCATCAATAGTTTTTTTCACAGAATGAAGGAAGTGGAAAATTATTTGGGTATGTTTCTGCTGTCAGTGTAGATGAGAAAACCTGGGTAGACCTAAGACAAATGTAGCTGTGGTCTAGAATTGAGACTCTAGACTCTAATATATTAAGCTCTTTCTAGACATATGAGCTATGCATAATTTCTTCTTTCTTTCCTCAGTATTATATATTAATTTAATTTTTGCTTTATTGTGATGAAACTGTCCATCTTAACTCTTCAAGTGTTGCATCCAAATTGTCAGATACTTTTCCATTGCCAATGACAGAAGTTCATTAGTTGTGCAGTTGGAAAGATTACATGGGGGAAATACATATTAATAGTTCATAAGTGATGGAAATATATTTTAGTGAATATTGTAATAGACTAATCTATAAAACTCAAACTGCCAAAATTCGTAATTTTAATGAGATACAATCATTCTGAAGCTGGGAGCGAGGCACAGCAGTCATCTTTTTCTACCAAACTAGTATGAGATTAGAGTAAATTTTCCTATAAGATACAAGCCATGCCTTTCTTCTGAGGGCAGGAAAGCACAGGAGTCAACGCCATGGGTTCTGGAGACAATCGGGACATGAATCTGAACTCAAACTTACTGTCTGTGTATCGTTAGAAAACTTACCTATCACATCTGTAGCTCAGGCTGCATACATGGATACATCGGAAAGGTCACAAAATGTGCACTATATTCATTTCTCTATATCTGTTTCAAACACCTAACTATAAAATGTATCACTTATATATTGCCACATCTAAAATAAATAGCCAATCTAAATTCTGATTAAACTGTTACTTGTTTCCAATTTTATTCAATAGAATGAATTACATACTTAGGAATAGTGGGGAGATTAAAGACAACGAAGAGTAAAGTGTATTTAAGGGCATTTAAATTTAGTTTCGATTTTGCTTTCAAATTTTTTCCATCCCACACAAGTTAGGTGGTTCAAGTTTTAATCATTAAAGTGAATAAAAGTAAATAATAGTGAATGTGATAACATGTACCATTTCACAGATTAAAAGATTTATTTATAAATATGTGGCTTTAGGGTTTTAGTAAATACCACCTTAACTTCTTCTTTGACATTTACAACTAATTGAAAGATATACACATGAGTGAGACCGATAAAAATCAAGACATAGCTTTCTTACTGATAAAAATTGGACTAGTGCATATAGTTTCCAAGTTCAGCTACTACGTGCTTTCTAAACTTTCATTCCAGAATTAATTTACTCTCCCAAACTGTAGGTCTCACCCTCACAGGGACAAAGCTCATTCCATTATGGTTATCATGTGACAAGAAAAGCAGGTCACATCCTCTGCTCAGTACCCACAGGACCCTGAGCTAATAACTCACTGCAATTCCCTTGGCAGGAGAGAGTGAGAAAGTGTAGAAAAGATGAAGGTGTCCCATTCAAGCTTTTCCCTCTTGGAAGCAGAACGGATATGCTCTCATTTTTATACTATATAATTAGTGGGGAAAATGTGTTTGTTCCTAATAATCTCTGTGGTATTATTTGTACATCAGTTGATTCAAAAAGGATTTGTGGTTACCATGGGTTCTGGAGACAATCGGGACATGAATCTGAACTCAAACTTACTGTCTGTGTATCCTTAGAAAACTTACCTATCACATCTGTAGCTCAGGCTGCATACATGGATACATCGGAAAGGACACAAAATGTGCACTATATTCATTTCTCTATATCTGTTTCAAACACCTAACTATAAAATGTATCACTTATATATTGCCACATCTAAAATAAATAGCCAATCTAAATTCTGATTAAACTGTTACTTGTTTCCAATTTTATTCAATAGAATGAATTACATACTTAGGAATAGTGGGGAGATTAAAGACAACGAAGAGTAAAGTGTATTTAAGGGCATTTAAATTTAGTTTCGATTTTGCTTTCAAATTTTTTCCATCCCACACAAGTTAGGTGGTTCAAGTTTTAATCATTAAAGTGAATAAAAGTAAATAATAGTGAATGTGATAACATGTACCATTTCACAGATTAAAAGATTTATTTATAAATATGTGGCTTTAGGGTTTTAGTAAATACCACCTTAACTTCTTCTTTGACATTTACAACTAATTGAAAGATATACACATGAGTGAGACCGATAAAAATCAAGACATAGCTTTCTTACTGATAAAAATTGGACTAGTGCATATAGTTTCCAAGTTCAGCTACTACGTGCTTTCTAAACTTTCATTCCAGAATTAATTTACTCTCCCAAACTGTAGGTCTCACCCTCACAGGGACAAAGCTCATTCCATTATGGTTATCATGTGACAAGAAAAGCAGGTCACATCCTCTGCTCAGTACCCACAGGACCCTGAGCTAATAACTCACTGCAATTCCCTTGGCAGGAGAGAGTGAGAAAGTGTAGAAAAGATGAAGGTGTCCCATTCAAGCTTTTCCCTCTTGGAAGCAGAACGGATATGCTCTCATTTTTATACTATATAATTAGTGGGGAAAATGTGTTTGTTCCTAATAATCTCTGTGGTATTATTTGTACATCAGTTGATTCAAAAAGGATTTGTGGTTTTTCAGGAATACCAATATTGTATGACTAAAGGCACTTACTAACCAAAGGAAATAGCAATATGATCAATTATGTACATTAACTGTTTAACAATCCTAATTATAAAATAAAATAGGACAAAAGGAAGTTTCATACTGTGTAGGATCACTTTGCTGTTAGGAGAACTCTACTGGGAAACTGTAAGAAGTAGAATATACTCCTGGAGATCACTTTCACCACCATCTTAGAGTAAATGCCCACGCTGGGTTAGCCATTAATCAATACAATTGTTTAATTTACTGAGGACAAGAAGAAAAAAACTACCTGTTTTGAAGGAAACAAACTACCTGTTTTGTCATCAATATGCAGTGATTTGCTTCAGATAGAGTAGTCAGTATTAAAGTAAATATTAACATGTTTGCTAATAGTTGAGAAGTGGCTGTAGATCGATGTGGCATAGACTTAGGTAAAATGCACTTTTTTGGGAAATTAATAAACTTAGGTAAAATGTACTTTTTTGGGAAATTAATAAAGGTTTTTTCTCTTTTTTCAATTGTTTTCTATATGCATTACTTTCTTCTCTTTCCCTGTCAAACTGTTTTCAAATGTCAAAAATTATAGTTGCTGCATTTCTGTTATACATCATCAAAATGAAAGATAAGATTCTGGAAAACTTTTATTTATCTAAGAGGCAGTATTTAATTTCTGGTTGTGATTTAGAAACTTATGAAATCTCCAAGTACCTTTTGATTTTTCATTCAAACAGTAAATTTAAAAGATTCAAGATACAAAGTATCTTGTATTCAAAAATACAAAGATGACACTGATACAAATAAATAGTGCAGTGACCCGGGGGCGTTGTTTATATAAGTAATTGTCTCAATTGACTTTTAATAAAAAGCATTCCTTTTCAATTAGAATTCTGAATGGCATCACATAAATTATTTAATGAACTCATTATCAAGATTATAGTCATCACAGACAGCTTTCTGAGCAGCTTCACTCTCCTAAAATAATACGTATTCCCTACAGACATATGAAAACGTGAAAACATCTCTGATTTTTTGACCTCTAAAGTTTTTTGTTCTGTTATGTTTTGTTTTCCACCTTAAATTTGCATTTAACGAGAAAAGAATTATGCTGAAGAAAATTAAATTTGGATGTGATTTTATGTTTAGCTGATTTCTATACTGCCAGCTCAAATTTCTATTTACCTCTTATTAAAGCAATGAGAAAAAAATGTTCATGCAGAAGTAACATTTCATATCAGCAGCTCAGCTTTCCAGGGAGTTTTGTCAAGAAGTAATAAGGAAGGCAGAAATGAGGGTATAATGTGGGGTATAATGTGACTGGGGATCACTTCTATAACCCTCAAAAGGGATAGACAGAGAAGTTTATTTTTTCTCTTAAAGAGAAGGAAAAGTTAAAGTCACACTGAACTCTAAGATTTGAAGTGGGTTAAGTAGTACTAAGACGCAGTGCTTTTCACTACCACAGCCAGTGGGAGCTAACTGTATTCCTTATGGTAATGCTGCCCTCCAGAGGAATTTTGCAGGAATTTGAAAGGCTAAGAAGAAATGGAAAATTAAAGCTGTGGAAATGAAATACAGGTTTTAAAAAGTACATTAACATTTTGATCTCATCTGTATAGTTAATATGTCTTTTATTTTTAATTTGATGCTGAAAGTTGACACTATACCCAATGAATACGAGTATCAACAAACATACACTTTTAAATATTTTAGGCCACCTGTGAATATGTATATATTATATTCTTAGTATAATATAAAATATGACATACATTTAAAAGTAAATTTAGCTCAAGGAAACAAGGACTGAGCTTTAAAAATTCAAAATCATGATCCCATGATATTCTTCCCATGATATTCTTTTGGCAAGTTCCTTAGAATTTAGGTTTAAATAAATTTTAACCTCATATTACTATCGCTAAAATGAGGCAAAATGATACACTCTCATCATCAGTTATTAGAAGTAAGTTGAAATCATGGAAAACCAAGCAGCAGCTTTGGATAGCAAGCCAAAATTAGCACTACCAAGTGTAAACAAGTTAAAAATAGATGAGTACATGAAAAGCAAAATATAAAAGTACCCCATATCTTTGTCATTTAAATATTTAAAATTCCTTAATTTTTGAGAATGCATAATGATTATTTCACATGACAATTTACTGTCATTTTCTCAAATTTTGTTTTGCTATTTTATCATGCTGAGTACTAAGTCAAATGCTGGGGAAAGAGAATTCATATTGAATGATTCAGGAGCTTTTTACTTTGCACACAATGATTTTTCTCTATTGGAATTCTTGGAGGAAAAAAATACCAGCAGAAAACAAGTTCCTCTCAATAATTTACTGAAATAACTGCAAAGAGCTGAAATTTTATCTTAAAATATAATGCCAGAGTTCCTCTCAGAAAGAAACTATCTTGTTGTGGAAAAATATTTCAACAAGCTGCTTGGTGTAGGGGTGATGGCAGACACCAAAACCAATATTTCAAGAAGCTCTGATAAGAAAAAGGGACAATTTTTCTCTCTTTGCTCCTGAGAAAAGGAAGGAAACAGAGAAGTTACCAGAAAAAAAGAGGGTCAGAAAAGTGGATTGCTGCTGGATGGAAAACCAAGCAGCAGCTTTGGATAGCAAGCCAAAATTAGTACTACCAAGTGTAAACAAAAATAGATGAGTACATGAAAAGCAAAATATAAAAGTACCCCATATCTTTGTCATTTAAATATTTAAAATTCCTTAATTTTTGAGAATGCATAATGATTATTTCGCATGACAATTTACTGTCATTTTCTCAAATTTTGTTTTGCTATTTTATCATGCTGAGTACTAAGGCAAATGCTGGGGAAAGAGAATTCATATTGAATGATTCAGGAGCTTTTTACTTTGCACACAA
>NW_007726870.1:0-2901 GCF_000696425.1 Galeopterus variegatus | reverse complement strand
CGAATATTCTATATCCTAATCCTCGTTTGCTTTAGCAGTTTTTATTTTATTTTATTTTTGTATGTTTTTGTACTACTTTTCTGATTATTAGGAGTGTATGTTTTTGTACTACTTTTCTGATTATTAGGAGTGTTTCGTTATGCTGCGCTGTGTATCCAAAACTCTGCACCAACTTGGTTTTAGAATTTCATGTTGGTTCATTACCAGAAATAATATTATCTCCCAGGCTCTTACATGTATATAAATATGCTTCATATTTCTTTCTAATTCTTATATCTCTTGCGTTTTTATTTGTCCTGTTGAATTGTCTAGAACCTC
Source organism: Galeopterus variegatus (assembly GCF_000696425.1). Taxonomy (NCBI): domain Eukaryota; kingdom Metazoa; phylum Chordata; class Mammalia; order Dermoptera; family Cynocephalidae; genus Galeopterus; species Galeopterus variegatus. The sequence continues at coordinate 2,583 of NW_007726870.1, read as the reverse complement.
TAGTACGTTGCTGAATAGAACCGGTATTGTTGAATAGAACCGGTGACATGAAATATCTTTACCTCATCCCTGACTTCTAGAGTCTCTTCTATAAGCGTGATTATTCTAGGTTATAAATATTGAAGAAAGTTCCCTTCTGTTTCTACCTTAAGATTTTTTTTAAATCATGATGAATGTTAGTTTTTTTGAACAGATGCTTTTTCTGGAGTTACTGAGATAATCGTAAAGCTTTTCTTAATCTCTTAATATGGTATATTATAGCAAAACATTTTGGAATCCCATCTGAAATCATCCTTCAATTCTTGACAGGACCTTGACTTGAACATAAACACTGGCTTTGGCAGTTTTTAAAGAGCAGGGTTAAAAACTCCAAAATCTCAAAATATTATTGTGACTATTTAAGTATCTCATTTTAAGTATTTTAACTTTTACCCATAAATTTTAAAGTTATGTTGCCAGATGAATTGAGGTTTAGGATTTTCATGCTTTTCTGTTGAATTTTTTTATTGTTCATCTATAGAATATCTGTATTCCCTAATAATGTTTTTTGCCTTCAGTTTACTTTTTCTCATATTAATATAAATACCACAATTTTCTTTTAATAAGTGTTGCCTGACATACATCTTATTTTAGTTACTCTAAAACTTTTCTGTTTTAGATTTCATATTTTATATTTTTCCCATTTCATATAGTGTATTTATTTACTGTTTATCTTCACTCTCTAATTTGAAATTGAGTTTTCCTGAGGGCAGACATGTTAGTCTTTTTGATTCATTGTTGTGCTAAAAGTATATAGAACAATGCTTGGCCTATAGTATATAGTAGGTTCTCAAAAGATTTGTTGAATAAATTTTACATGATATGTTTCATAAATTTCACTTAATTAGATGGCTTTATATTTTAATCTAAATTCAGAGTCTTTTTGTTTTAACTTGAAAGTTTCTACCTTTGTTATTTGTTATAATTATCAACATATTTACATTATTTTCTACATCTTATTTTGTGCTTTCTATTTATCACGATTATAAAAAATTATTTTTTAATTCACTTCTTTTCTTTCTACCTGATTTTTCTTTATTACTTTTTTGCTTGTTTGAAAATAAACATATTATTTCTATTTAGTAATACAAGTTTTAAAATGTACATGTAGACATTACTTAACAAAGTCTAAGAGGAATAAATTGTTTCACCTCAATACCAAACTTTAATTCTAATCATTCTTCCATTTTTTATTTCATTTTTATCTATTATGTTATATCGCCTTATTTTTAAACCTTCCAAACTTGGATGCATTCTTATCATAATTGCAGCCAATGCTTACTCATTTAGATGTCCTTATTACCAATTTCTTCTCTCACTGTTCTTAATTGCATGCCACTCCTTTCTGTGCCTCCTGCAGTATATAGCTTAGCATTTTTATTGATTACATTTTGTTGAAAATGTCCCCAATTTTTTTTCTATTTCTTGAAAGCTTATTTAATTGGTATAAAATTGTCACCTCTCCCCCAGGTGATGGAGACACAAAGGATTACTCAAAGCCCATTTCTTCTGAGCAGTGAGAAGCCCCTAAGGGGTTAATTTCCCAGGAACCCTCAAGAAAGTGGCATTCCTTGGAAAAATAACACCGAACTAGGGTTCTCTCTCAGTATTTATTCCAGGCCAGAAAGCTACAGAAAAGGAACATAGGTGGTTACAAAAAGAACAGTAAGATAATTGCCATGGCGACAATGATTAGGTTTAGCTGCACTGAGGACATCTGCACTTGGAACCAGCAATTTTGCTGTGATACAATTCTTCATCTACAACAGAGACTTTAGCCCTGGGAAAGTTTCCTGTCTTTCACAAGCTAAACATTTCTATGTATAATTTTAAAAAGTTAGGCTATACCTGAAACTACAGGGCCTTGGAAGCTAGGCCCTGTGAAATACATTTGCTTTCTAAATGTTAGTATATGCCACATAAAATATTAATTTTTGTTAATTCCCCTCAGCAATTTGAAAATTTTATTTTATTAATTAAGTTGCTTCCTTTGTTGCTTTCTAAAAAGTCTTTGTCAGTCAAGTTTTTCTTTCATCTTAGATTACTTTTAAGACCATTTTGAATTTATTTTACTTATAGAATAAAGTAATATTTATTTTTCATTTGCACATATTTGAATTTACTTTTATATATATTGCTTGGCACTTGATTGTCATCTTCAAAGCCAGTTTTTCCACCTTTTGCCAAATCTGGAAAATATATGACACTGTATTTTTGAAAATTTTCTGTCTAAAAACTTCTCTGTTCTTCCTTTAGGAACTCCTGTGGGATATATTCTATTTTCAACACACGTATATATATATGTGTGTGTGTGTGTGTGTATATGTACTTGTTTGTCTGTGTGTGTGTGTGTATATATGTACTTGTTTGTCTCAGATTACACATGTGTGTGTGTGTGTGTGTGTGTGTATACACTGGGCTGCCATTCTGAGTAATTCCTTCACAACCACCTTCCAGATTACTAATTATTGCTTTATCTGAGCCTAATATGATATTTAATCCATTCATTGTGTGATTATATTTTATTTCATTTATTTATTTTAA
>NW_007726869.1:524026-541907 GCF_000696425.1 Galeopterus variegatus | reverse complement strand
ATGGGAGGTGGTCTTTATTGTTTTGTTTTTCTATTTGTTTATAATGGGTAAAAGTTGGTCACTTTTGAGTGCTGGGAGGAAAGAGCTGGTTGAAAGGGAGATAATGTTAAAGGAGAAAGAAGGATCATTAATGGAACAAGAGAAGATACCATTCCCCAGAAGCAAAAAAGGACATCCACACCTATGACAACATTGTCACTTTGCTATTTCTCACTTGAATTTTTCACAAAACAAGTATTTTTTATCAAATGACATTGAGGGATTTATATTTACCTCTACATCTATCCTATATCATCTCATGTAATTTGTAAATTTGTAATTTTAAAAAAATCGGGTTTTTTCCTATATCTACCTTACAAATTCCTTCTTCCTTTATTTTTAACCCAAATGTACATCCTTCATATGATATCACATGATATTGTCTCTTTTAGTGTTTAAAAGCATGATATAAAATTGTTTATAGAGTAAAACTTTAATATTATTCAAAAGATATGTGTATTTTTGAATAGTTTAACCACTCTAATTTCTATAAAGATAATAGAGATTTTAATTTTAATTTATATAACTTTGAATTTTTCAAATATATAACAGAAAATTTTACTTTTATAATCAATATTATTTTTAAAAAAATTAAATTAAAAAACCAAAAAACGGAATTAAAAATGGAATTAAACAATGATTTTAAGTCTATTTCAAACTCAAAATATTTCCGATTTTATATGATTGTTCTTATTTTGAATATGTACACCTTAGTATATAAATTGCTGATTATTTCTTTTATGCTCATAAGTCATTAAAATTTTAAAATATTCATGAACTTTATAAAGAGCCAAATAACAAAAGAAGATGCTCCCACAGAAGAAAAATCATTTGAAAATCTCCAGGATGCATTTAAAAAGATGAATTATATATGTTGATAGAAAATGACAATAACCTGTTTTTCTCAGTGAGAAAAAAAAAATTTTTTTCTTAGACAAGTAGGGTAATATTCTTCATGTACATCTACACATTAGCTGGAACACAGAAAGATGTCAAGACTGCAAAATATTTGATTTTCTGAGCTGCTTCACTAAATTGAAACATTAAAATAACAGGCAACTGGCACCATCAACTTCTGGAGGCACTAAGATGTCAGGTAAGCTACTGAGTGGGAGAAAGAAGAATACACTCAGTAGAAATTCATGGTATAAAGTCAGCCTACATTATGAAGGCTTAATAAGAACAGGCTGGGTTTTAAATGAAACCTTCCTTTTGTCAAAGCAATTTGTATGAGAGCAAAATATCATCTGCATAACTTAATAAATACATATTGTTACCCTGTAAAGGACCTCTAGAACACAAGCTTCATGAGAGCATGGGACTTTGTCTATTTGCTTTATTGCTGTGTCCTTGGTGCTTACAGCAGGGGGCACATAGATTGTGCTCAGCCAATAATTGTTGAATGAATTAACTTCCTGGACTCCTTCCCGCTGTTAGTCTACACCAGAGTACTAACGATATCTGATGCTCAAGTGGGTGAGTTTACATCAACAATTACTCATTGTCTAACACATATCAACAAAATTATCTATTACTGTAGAGACCATATTTTCAAAATCAAAACTCAATGTTGCACAATCTGCAAAGCACAAATACTCTCATGAAGACAACAAATCAAATATTTGGACATATAATTAACACATATCAACAAAATTATCTATTACTGTAGAGACCATATTTTCAAAATCAAAACTCAACGTTGCACAATCTGCAAAGCACAAATACTCTCATGAAGACAACAAATCAAATATTTGGACATATAACTTTAACACAAAATTCAGGAATTAACTTTTTATGATAGAGTGGCCACATAGTTTCTAATCTAATCACTATTGAAAATGAATAATTACCCTGCCACACCGGGCATAAACTAGGAATATCGCTGGGGAAATAGGTGTACAGTCTTTTTAACAGCCCTCATGCTGAAGTCTATTCCTAAGTAAAGGATACGTTTCTATAGCAGTAAAAACCTATTGCTCTCACTTAAACACACACCTAGACAGGCTTTAAAAAGCCTGCAGAAGAGAAAACAAACTTAACATTATTACGCAAGTCCTCTTATTTGGCCAACATGATGATCTTTCTTGGTAGTCATTATTATTCCCATTTGATAATAAGAGAAGTGAGGCTGCGAGCAGTTGCACTGGGTTCTAGGCCAGGTCTTCTGATTAGAATCCATTTTTTTTCTTCCTGAGCATAATGGAGGTTGCTACAGAAAAGTCCATGTGTGTCAAGAACCTGATTCTTGAAACTTAGACACTTGGACTGTGGGTTAAACTTTTGTACAGAATGCCACTGATTAGGGACCTAGTCTCCGCTCACACTAGGGTATCATGGTTTGAAATATTGGCTCTACTACAGAGCTCTGAAAAAAAAAACAGAGTAAGTGGTCTCATGCATTTTTACATATGACTTGTTTTTCTGGTACATCCAAACAGTAACAGAGGAAAAGGTAGAATCAATAAATTAAATTTTATTGGTTGTCTATAATGGTAAAATCATATTGATACCATTAAAAGATCATAGCCTTTTTTAACTTTTTTAATGAAACCAAAATTTGATAAAACTGATGATTATATTGTAACAATGGTTTAATAACTTGATCAAATAAAAGAAAAAGCTGATTGAAGAGGTGGAATAGAATTAATTAAAAAAGTATTTACATGAGCATGAACACATATGGGTTATATCACTGAACTACACTATATTAATATTTATTTAAATGCAAAGACACACCCACTCCCCAAGTACATTCTGTACTTTGAGGAATAGACAACATGAAATTATCCTTGTTTTTTTGCAAAAATTCACAGAATCCTCATCTTTAATTCTATCTTTTAAAGTAAGTGCTACTGTATAGATGAGAAAACCAAGGCACAGACAAGTTATATAACTTGTCCAAGGTTATGTATCTAGTAAGTAATGGAGTCTAGATTCAGAACCAGGCATTTGGCCAGAGATCCTGTGCTCTATACTGCCCAATTGCTACAGACTGAATGTCCTCCCAAATTCATGTGGGAGCTTAATTCCCAATATTGTATTTGAAATGTACGCCCTTTAAGAGGTAATTGGATCATGAGAATTATAATCTTATGAATGGATTAATCCATTTATGGAGTAATGAGTTAATGGTTTAACTGGTTATCATGGATAAGTGGTGGCTTTTAAGGAGAGCAAGTGAGCACACTGATAAGCGCTCTTGCCATTCCTGCCACGTGATTCCCTGCATAGCCACTGAACTCAGCAGAGAGCTCCCATCAAGAAGGCCCTCCCCAGATGTGTCCCGTGGACCTCAGACTTCCTGGCCTCTAAAACTGTAAGAAATAAATTTCATTTTTTAAAATAAATTACCCAGTTTTACATATTCTATTATCAGCAACAGAAAATGAGGTAACACCCACAGGGTTGAGTGATCATTAAGTTGTAATTGACGTAGTTTTCCATATTATTAGCTCTGGTTTTCACTGTGTAAAAATAAACATTCTAAATATAGTCTAAGTGCTATACATTTTTGCAAGCTCAGAAAGCAATGAAACTGCTACATTGACCTTGACTTTTGCCACAAAGAGGTGATTTTTAGTAATATAGAAGTAAAGGAATCTTGGCAGACAAAAAAATAATAATAATTAAGTCCTAACTGTAGAGTAGGATAATGCAGAGCACAGGCAAAAATCACAGTGTGACCCTGAAAACTGCTAATAAGATCTTTACATCACAGCAATGGGCCTAGTGCCTGCCAAGCATTCTAGTCCTGCTTCACCCTGCATTCATTAGACCTTCCAGGGAGCACTGATTTGGGTTCTACGTGTCAGGATTACAGAAGAATAACAGATAGAAGTGGAGTAGACTTCAGTGAGAATCATAGGATTCAAAACTATTGCTTTTCTAGATCTTTTGAGAAGACGGAACCACAAATTATGCAATAAAACTACAAACTGTAACTATAGTTATACATTTATATATTGATAGAGAGTATTTCTATAACGAACATTAATAATAACAATGTTGAAGTTGGAGTTTATTGTCTGCAGGTTTTCTGACACATGGTAAGTACACAACATGTTTGAGAAAGAAATAGTAAGAAAACTGAGGAAGAAACTGGGCAATAATTCATCAGGAAGGTAAGAAACCTGTGTTCTCCTTTGCCTTCCTGAAATTAAGCTGATTTTCTTAAACTGAACAATTTATTGACTATGCCCCTTAGTCCCGACCACTAGATAAAAACTAGAAAATCTAGTACTAGGCATAAGATTCATTACTACATAGTCAGTAACTGCAAAATTCTTCTTTTTTAACATCCCACAGTTTGCAGTGGGTTGTAGACAAAAAATATGTAACCAGACTGAAAAAGCTGAGATACCTTGAATGTCTAGATAGTCAGTGTCTAATGAGACTAAGTGGCATTCTGCAATTGCCAAATCAATAAGCATTAATTTTCTCATAGAATAGGTGATATATTTGATAAAAATATATCTAGAGGAAAGGAGAAATGGAAACATTTAGTCTAATAAACATTTTAGTAATTCAGATTCACAAAGACATTTTCATAATAGCATGACCTTACATTCATCTAGTACGTTACTATTTTGAAACTGCTTTTGTACGCTTTACCTTAAATGATCTGAATAGCTGCATAAATACCAAATAAGGAAAATATTGACCTAGATATTATTGTGAGGTCCATAATTTTCAAGCTGAGGTATAAAATATTGAGGTTAAAAGTATATGTGAACATCTAAAAGAGAAACCAGATATACTATTTATAGGTATAATATATGAAAAAACAAAATCTTTCTGTTTCTACAGTCAAACATCACATGTATTGATTATTCACTTTGGGCATAATACTTAGGAATGTGGGCTCTCAAGTCAGAGCCTTGGTTTCACTCCAAGTTTTCCTGCTTATTAGTCATGTGGCTTTGAGAGGTTGCTTAACCTTTCTGAAACTCAGTTTTCTCATCTGTAAAATGAGGATAATAATACAGAAAGATTAATTTGAGAATTAAATGAAATAATGTTTGCATAATGTAGCATAGGGCATACAGCTCATCCCCAGCGAATGTTAGCCATTAATACCTGTCCTTTCGTTTCTCTTCTTGTATCAGCAACCAGTTACAGAGCAAAATCACTGTTCACTAACAACAAAATACTTGTTAAGCACCTAACTATACTTGGTACTGCTCTTCAAAATGATCGTGTTTTAAGGGGTAAATGGAAAAAAACACCAGAATATGCAAACTTTTTATGCCAGTTTTATCTACTCCTTTGCCATCTTACAAATAAGTGATTCTTAATTACAAATCTAATAGTTTTGTTGTATAAGAACAGGTATAATATTTATCCCTTCTTTCCTAACTCAAGAGTTAATTTTGGAATAAGAATCATATAAAAAGTGCCAACATAAGGGGAAATGTTTTATTACCTCTGCCTTGCTTATCACTACTTTAGCAAGTTTAGAAAAGACAACATTATTCACATGTAAATGGCTTTCAGTTACCAGTCTAAAACTGAGATGTAAAATAACATTTAAAAAAAATTATGATGTTCCACAATTACTCAGTCACTCTCTGAACTCAAGTATAACTTTCTAAACAGAAGACACTGGACAGATACTTACTATGCTAGTCTTTGAGAAACATTTGTTTCTAAATGGGCACAATTCAACTCCAAGTATTTGTAAGGTTCAGACTTCTATTTCTAAAGAAAGGGCTTTAAGAAAATACCTCATCTTTGAGGTAACTAGAGACTTCAGCAGAATATAAAAGGTCAAGAACAACAACAAAATTCAAGGATTAAAAAAAAAAATAGTTCAAACTGACCCTACCCAAATCTATTTAACCAATCCTGTAATTTAAGATACAATTTGTGTTATGAATTCAAAGACATGCAAAGTGAACCCAGATATCAGGTTTTCATTTTTCTTCATCAAAACCAAAATTATTTTTAAAGAACACTAATGCAAATGATGATTTATTAGTACCTGATTACATTATTGTAGGATAGCAGAAAAATTACATCTAAATAAGATTCAGCCTTCTTTTCTTTTTCACCTATAAAATGGGAATACTACATACAGTACAGGATTACACAAGTGAATGTAACTTATGCTAGTACTACAAAGTTGTAATCCTGTCTGGCTGATTTTAAAAGTGAAGATTATTTGGTAGAGTGAATGAATATTGAACCAGTCTTTCTGAATTCTAGATACTAGTCTCAGGAATTTGAAAGTACGTACTTTTGGGCAAGGTACTTTTCCTCTCTAAACTTTTGCAAACTAAAGACTTTAGTTGATTCCCAGCTCTAAAATTTCTACTTTTTCAGATACAAAAGTAAAGATGTATATATTTTCTAGTTATTTTAATCTCTTCTCATAATATGTATGAGGTTGAAAATAGAAATTTTTTAATCTAAAAACAATTTGCAAACTTATTAACAGGAATATTATTGTTTGCCAAGTAATTAATCTCTACTTAGTAGTAGACTGACGAAAATATAAACTTGATAGATAAATAACAGAAAATCAACCATATTTTGACATTACATTGTCAGATTACATCAATAACAGCTAAAAATATACTCAAAAAATTATTGTACTAGTTTACAGATTAAAAATACATTTATTAATCATAACACTAAGAATAAGACTCAGGATTCTATATTTTCTGATTTGTTATGCTGTGTAGAGCATTTCAATATCCAATATTAATTGCTTATCTCTTCCAAGTAATTAAGTCTTCCATTTCATTAACAGCAGAGCCGGATACTTTAATTTGCTTATCATGGCCCTTTGCAATTGATTTACGTAAATTTCATATATTTTTAAGTTTTAAAACATCAAACTGGGTTAGCTTAATTCTATATTGGTTAAATAAAATGATTGACATTTCCCTACAACTCATTATTTAAGAAAAATAATGCAGCAACCATTTATTCTGAGCTTTACTATGAAGCGCTAGTGAAACGAAAGGCATAATGTTGAGAAGCTAAAGCTGGCATCAGCTGGTACCTGGTGGTAATAGTTGCCAGCAATAATAGTAATTCCTGGAATTCGTATAACCCTCCCTCTACTATTTAAAATGTACTTATAACTCATTCAACAAAACACGGATTTAAAATTTAGGAGCATAATTCATTATTCTTAGAGTAGGGGTGGAGGAAGAATTCAATGTGGTCTTTGTCCTCAAGGGATTTGCAGTCTAGTGGCAAAAATATGCACACATGTGGCCCTACAGCAGTACTGACTGCCACATATGCAACAATGGAGGTGTAAAGAGGAAAGTAGAGAAATGAGAGATTCTAGCCATGAAGATTTGGAAAGATTTCACAGAAGAGGGAACCTTTAACCTGGTCCCTAAAGCAGAGAAGGATTTTAACTGTTGAAAAAAAGGGGTGGGGGAGGGAATTCCATACAGAGAGAATATCTCTGTGCTGGCAGTATATTTAATTTTTGCAAGTGAAAAAAAAACCAACCAGAAATTAAGTGATCTGATCAAGGTCATAACAAGATAAAGAATCAGAGGCAATTTTTAACTCCTGAGTTAAAATGGTTCCTGTTATATCACATTGCTTCCTTCCCGAGTTGAGACAATTTATCTGCTTTCACATCCCTGCCAGTCCCCCATTTATCCCTCCAGGTTGCCACACCCTTTAGAGGACCTTGCTAGAATGTCCACAAGAAAACACAGAGGCAGCCATGTCTTCATAAAATACATTACAATTCAGCTGTGTTTAAAAATCAAACAAACACACCCAGGTGTATTTTTGGTCCCCTTTCCTCACCATTCTCCATCATTTCAAAGGGATGGGAGTTTGCACTGTCACCATATGGCATGCTCAGTAACATTTTGATCCATTCCTTGAAACCTTCCATTTTTCTGCTTCAGTTTGTCAAGACTTCCCAGTTCCAAGAAATCGAAATTCATAATGTGGGGGTGGTTAGAGTTTTGGCTCAGGAGGTTGTGCAGATGTTATTCCTTAACGAAGATGATCGTGATTGCCTATGTGAGTAATGGCTGTGAGTCGGCTAGGAGCCAAAAGTTCTCTTATACCAGAATGTATAAACCATTCTCCTACTGAAAGAAGGTCCCCAGTAGGATAATATATTATTACACATGATTCAAATTACAGGATCTGCAGCAGGGGAGCTTGTGACTGATTCAGGACAGTCGCCCCCTGAATACTGATGATGGGATGATGGAATGCCTCGTGAATTAAAAGGGCCATGGTTTCTCATCTAAATCCTTCATATGCTTTAAAAAGTGACTGTGCCTATCATTGTACTCTTTAAGCTTCTTAAACGAATCAAGCACTGTTATAAAATACATGTTGATGTTTTTAAAATTTCATGTCTTTGAATAATTATATTCAACGCATTATTTTTAAAAAGACAATAAAACTTTACCTTCTGTGCTAGAAAACTGTATCCCCTTAATGCCAATATGCAATAAAGATAAGACTTAATAGAAATCGCATTGAAGTGTGACCCAGTTTCGCTCTTTGGGATTCTATAAAGCAACCTGAAATCTTCACATGCCACATGTTCCAGCCTGTTTAAGTTATCTATAGAACAAATTACTTTATCCCCAACAAACTAAATACAAATGAGCAAGATAAAATTGTTTCCAAAGGTATTCTGCAGATAAATGAACCCATTCATGAATATTATTTCATTTAGTCTACTTTGGTTATGTAACAGTCCCATAAATTTGCTAAAAATATTACACTGCAAATGGAGATGAGGCATTTTTACAGAAATGCTAAGGCAGATGTCAAATATTACACGTTCTGAAAAACAAACTGTTTCGCTGCAATATATTTTGAAATAATACGTAAGCTGGTCCCTTAACTTCTTTTCAAGCTGGTTCTTGTATTCAGTTTTTCTAGTAAATGGATGCAAATCAGGTGCATTGTGCTGAAATGGGAAGGGGGAGATTTGTCCAGAAATGACCTCAGTTCTATTCATTAATAAAATGACATGTTGGCTGAGAGCAGTGGAGAATGAAATATAACAAGAGTGAACTTTCCTCCATGTGACAGATGCACATAAGCACTTTTTGGATAAATCACTGTATGTACTCAGTTCTATTCATTAATAAAATGACATGTTGGCTGAGAGCAGTGGAGAATGAAATATAACGAGAGTGAACTTTCCTCCATGTGACAGATGCACATAAGCACTTTTTGGATAAATCACTGTATGTGAAATGGCCACTGCAGTATAAAATCTGGAAACATTAAAGGAAGCTCTAAGATGCAGATTGCTTGGAAAAATTGCAAATTTCATAGCAATGCACCCCTTTATTCTCTTATTTCAATAATAAAATCGACCAATTATTTCCTTCCCAGGGCTTCATGCTTCATCCAGAATACTTCCGTGGATATAGCCATCATTTTTTTTTACCTTCAAAAGAAAGTGTGTGTGTTTATGTGTGTGTTTCAATAATAAAATCGACCAATTATTTCCTTCCCAGGGCTTCATGCTTCATCCAGAATACTTCCGTGGATATAGCCATCATTTTTTTTTACCTTCAAAAGAAAGTGTGTGTGTTTATGTGTGTGTTTCAATAATAAAATCGACCAATTATTTCCTTCCCAGGGCTTCATGCTTCATCCAGAATACTTCCGTGGATATAGCCATCATTTTTTTTTACCTTCAAAAGAAAGTGTGTGTGTTTATGTGTGTGTTTCAATAATAAAATCGACCAATTATTTCCTTCCCAGGGCTTCATGCTTCATCCAGAATACTTCCGTGGATATAGCCATCATTTTTTTTTACCTTCAAAAGAAAGTGTGTGTGTTTATGTGTGTGTTTCAATAATAAAATCGACCAATTATTTCCTTCCCAGGGCTTCATGCTTCATCCAGAATACTTCCGTGGATATAGCCATCATTTTTTTTTACCTTCAAAAGAAAGTGTGTGTGTTTATGTGTGTGTTTCAATAATAAAATCGACCAATTATTTCCTTCCCAGGGCTTCATGCTTCATCCAGAATACTTCCGTGGATATAGCCATCATTTTTTTTTACCTTCAAAAGAAAGTGTGTGTGTTTATGTGTGTGTTTCAATAATAAAATCGACCAATTATTTCCTTCCCAGGGCTTCATGCTTCATCCAGAATACTTCCGTGGATATAGCCATCATTTTTTTTTACCTTCAAAAGAAAGTGTGTGTGTTTATGTGTGTGTTTCAATAATAAAATCGACCAATTATTTCCTTCCCAGGGCTTCATGCTTCATCCAGAATACTTCCGTGGATATAGCCATCATTTTTTTTTACCTTCAAAAGAAAGTGTGTGTGTTTATGTGTGTGTTTCAATAATAAAATCGACCAATTATTTCCTTCCCAGGGCTTCATGCTTCATCCAGAATACTTCCGTGGATATAGCCATCATTTTTTTTTACCTTCAAAAGAAAGTGTGTGTGTTTATGTGTGTGTTTCAATAATAAAATCGACCAATTATTTCCTTCCCAGGGCTTCATGCTTCATCCAGAATACTTCCGTGGATATAGCCATCATTTTTTTTTACCTTCAAAAGAAAGTGTGTGTGTTTATGTTTCAATAATAAAATCGACCAATTATTTCCTTCCCAGGGCTTCATGCTTCATCCAGAATACTCCGTGGATATAGCCATCATTTTTTACCTTCAAAAGAAAGTGTGTGTGTTTATGTGTGTGTGTGCGAATATATGTAATTTAAACTATATTATAAACATTATTCTAGTCATTTATTGGGGTGAGCTATGAGAGTGGAGCCTTGTCAGCAAATAAAATGTTATTAAGGACCTAAGGCATTTTCCCTGTATCAGTTGGCATCAAAGTGAAGTAATAAGTGAATCAGCACGGCACCCTAGCCATGCTTAGGTGACGACTTATTCAGAGTCCAACTATCATGAGCATCTGCATATGCCTCATTTATGTATTTCCATATTACACAATTATAGCATGCCTCACAACACTGACTCACAATGCTTGAAATATTAAATCTTCACTTTTTGTGTATTAGTTAAACAGAGCTGGGCACAGTCTTTGGTGGAAACCGGCTGCTATTTATTTTATTTTATTTTATACATGTTTTATTTACATATTCATGAACAGAAGAGCTGCTATGACTGCTGATTCTGCAGCAGGAGATGAAAGGTACGATCCAGCATACATATGTATTTGTTTTTAGGATGAGAATGGTAGCATATGATGACCAGAAAGAGAAGATGTTTGGGGATTTTATTTGAGTGTCACCTCATTGTGTAATAGAGGATATGGATAGATAATCTACCAAAAAATGTGTAAGTATAATGAACTTGGAAAGTAAAACCAATGTGTATTGTTCATGGCCATTTGTCCACTGTAAAGAAATAAGCATTTTGAAGTGGAGACTCTGGCTTAGGTCTTTCCAGGTAATATTGCATTTGTTTTACAGCTGCTTAGAATATCATCAAAATGCAATGTGCTCAGAAGCTACGTATTTTCTCATTATTCCATAATTTACATATTTCTTGTTCCAAATCAGAATGCTAAGCTTTAAGCATTAATTATCTCCTAAGGTGAAATTTCACCAATGTTTACTCGTATTTATTGGTGTATTATGATTTTTATCTGATGATTCTCTAATCAGGGATGGAATTCATCATTATAGCAGGCACATTAGGAGAAACAGTAACTCATTTATATCTATATGGATACGTGTATATAACACATAATACACCCATAGCAGAGAGAAAGAATGCCAACAGTTTTTCATCTATGTTCATTTTATAGTCCTCTTTTGAAAATATTTGCAAGGTTTCTGTCATAAAATGAATTCAAGTTTATTTTCAATTTTATAAGAATTCTAAAAGAAAAGCACAGATCTTCTATCTATACTTACCAAAAATCAAGTTTTGGTAGGAAGGAAGGGGAAGGCAAATTCCGAAATAGACCAAGAAGTGATAGGGCTCAATCATTAATAAATAAATAATATAAGAAAGTACTGCATTTTTATTTCTGAATTGCTATACACATTGAAATCAAAATGCTACAAATCAAAGATGTAAATTAGTTACTTGATATGTAATGTAAGATACTTCTTCTCCTGGTGATTGCAGAAAATGTTCAGAGAAAAGTAAAACATAAGCAACTACTTGCCTCAGCTTTTTGATTGTTTTCCTATCAAAGGCCAGTTTTTCTAAATCAAGTGAATCATAAAAATGCACAAGTAATCAAATTAAATTACATAGACCTCATTTCTCCCCCCTTAACTCTCACACATACACACACATGTATGCACACACACATATGTATATAAATATACATATATATAATCATGGCTGTCCTTTTTTGTTAAGAATGTGCAACTCTTCTACCCAGTCACCTCAATTCTTCAATCAGACATTGCATGACAAAAGCTTAAGAAAATCAAAGAGGTCATACTTAATTACTGGTTTTCCATTTTGCTAAGTAAAAATCAAAACAGAGGTCAAACTCTCATAATATCATATAGATTGAGATTCCACTAACATATAAAATGTGCTTGGAAACCTTAATGCTATACAAAGGATTTTACTAAATATATTAATTTTATAAACAAATTTAGTGGATGGTTCACATCTGACCTGCTTAAGCAAATAGGTATTTGTTAAAAAAAAGAGCAAGAAAAATAAAGGAGGCCTTCTTTAAGTAACATAATTCATTATACCAGGCAAGTTAGGCTACCTACTTAGAAACATGCTGTCATTGTTTGAGTTATTAGATATACTTGAAAACAACATTGCATTTTCTATAGTAGTCTAGTATCAGGCATTACTATTCCTCTCATATCCCAAAGACAATTACAATTGAGAGATTTTAATATACTACTCAAATCTGAAATAATTTTGCAATAAAATCTTATTTGATATCATTTTACTAGAGAAGTTGGACCTAAGGTATACCTTCAAAATTTAAGCTATTAATTTTAAGTATGACAGCCAAAGAAAATTAGTAATTAGTTAATGTATTTCCGCCCATCATACTGCCTTTCTTTATCAAAACTACAATTCTGACCTACTGCTGTCAGGATATTCTTAATTGGTTGAGTTTTACTATAGATAGGAATTTATGACCTCTTCCCATAAGATCAAAGGCATGCATTTATAAGATAACTGTATGGGGAATATGAGTGTCATCTATATTCCCAGGATGGAGGAAAGCAAACTTCTTTACAAAGATCAAAAGCATAACCTGGAGACTTATAATCATAATGATCTCACCAAAAGAGTCAAGTCTGCACAAATTGGCTGTAAGAAAGTGAAACAGCAGCCAATCTTGTTAGCTTTATAAATAATACAATGCATTCTATAAGAAGAGCCAACTTGGAAAGAGATGCAAAAATTATAACTTTAAAAGCAACTTGTCAGTCTCCTAATGTGACTCATTCTTTAAAAAAAATACTTTGTTTTAATAAGTATGGAAAATATTCATACTGTAATCAACATCAAGATACCACTGTTTTATGTCTCTGCCTACACAATGACAGGCATTAAGACAACAAACAAGAAGCAGCTCATCATCAGAACGGGTCTAAAATTCTGGCTGATTTTGTGCCCACAACTCACAGCATAAAATTTCAGTGTCTTTGTTTTGGATTCCAAATGCACAACCCTTGAATGCTTTAATAATGATATAAATATTATCATTATTTATTACTATGATCATTATTAGCTCAAAAAAAAAGGAACATGGAGGAAAGCTTTTTGAAAAGGCTTTAGACCTACCAGGCCAAAGAAGAGATGCATATTGATTCCACTCATATCTGTCACCGTCACTTTATATATATGTTTATGTATATGTATATATATATGTTATGAGAAGCATAAGATTTTTAAAGGTCTCACTGGTTGCTCATCCAGCCCACATTCTATTTCCAAAGGATACTCTTCAGTGTACAGTTACGGTTGATTTTGTTTATATTTTCCTCAAAAAGGTTGCATCCCTTTGGAAAAAAACATATTATACCTCAATTTTTAAAACTAGTTTCTCTTGCAAAGTTCCCCGTTGATTTAATCAGGACTGTTCACTAAAAGTGTGCTTCATGAAGATAACATAATAAATCATAACATCTAAATTATCCAAAGGAAAAGAAAAACTTAAATCAGATTAACTACCTAAAGAGAAATATTCTATTAGGAAAAAATAACCACAGGTTTCAGAGACTGTTAACATGATGTTTTGTAATTAATATTATTCTCCTATATCAGGATAGCAGAAAACTTGGAAAGAAAAATGAAAACCTTTCATATGAGAAGCTGCCACCAAACATCTTGTATTGTCTCACTGAGCATTCAGTATTATCTCACTGTCTTTGGGTAATGATTTTTCATCTAAGTAAAAGTTGTTTTTAACATCCAAGATGAATTAGAAAGAAATGTTCTACTCAAGCAATGGCTTAGGTCCAGAATTAAATTAAGCGGCAGTTCCTAAATCAGTGATTAATAGGAAAGTTGTCAGATTGTATCTCATAATCCGCTTGCTGTGAAGTAAAAATGTGTTCACACTACAGCACAGATGTGCAAAGGAAACATGGCTTCTTCATTTTCTAAAAGTGATCTAATTTTTGTCACATGCTTATTCTCATTGGGCAGTTATGGGTTGGGAGGGGAAATTAAATTTTCCAATTAATTTATCTCATTCTTTTTTGGTTTCAACAGTCTCTTTTGAGATATCCTTTCTGTAGGAGACAGAATAATGACCCTCCAAAGTTGTCCACATTTGAATCCCCAGAAACTATAAATATGTCATCTCACATGGCAAAGGGGAATTAAGGATGTTTATGAAATTAAGGTTGCTAATCAGCTGATCTTTAAATAAAGAGATTATCCTAGATTATTCAAATGGGCCCCCAAAGTCACGTGTCCTTAAAACTGGAGGAGGGAAACAGAAGAGAGTTAGAGGGAGATGTGACTATAGAGGAATGATCAGAAAAATAAAACACAGCTGGCTTTTAAGGTGAAGGAAGGTGGTCATGCACAAGGAAGCAGTTGGCCTCTAGAAGCTGGAAAAGAAAAGGAAATGGATTCTCTTGAAAGGAGAGAGGAGCTTTATGTCAATGTATAAATTCTAGAGACTGACACTCTTCCTGCACCATCTTCTTACCTAAGCTGGCTCTCGAAGTGCTAGCTTCCTCAGCCAAAAGTAACATGAGAGGCTATAGAGCAATCCGACTTAAAAATATTTAAACATACCATGTAGAAGTAATGGCTAGCTATCCAACAGAAATTTATCATACACTTTCATCATATAAATTTGTCCCAGGGAAGTGGCTGCTCAACAAAAGACTATATTTTCCATCACCGTATAAACATATATGTAAAGTGATGGTGATAGATATGAGTGGAATCAGTATAGACTGGTAGGTCTAAAGCCTTTTCAAAAAGCTCCCCTCCATGTTCCTTTCTTTTTTGAGCTATTCGAAATATGGATGATATCCAGGGTGACCTTAAACAGCATATATTAAAGTTGGCAATGCTTCTATTGGTCCAAGCCATAAATGATTGTATTTAAGAGGGATGTTTATCTGTTTAATACTGTTATATGATCAAGAAATATTTTTTGGTGTGTGTTTTAGACATTGAACACTTTGGGTCTATTTGAAACAGTAGATAGCATAAGCTAAGTAATATATACAACAATTGCAGCTGCCAGATTACATATCATGAAACTCACAGTTGATTATCCCATTGTGCAATCAGAGTTTCTGTCAGGTTTGGAGACCCTATCTCCTAGTCTTAAGCATAAAACCAAATATACAGGACACTGATAACATAGCATAAAAAGCAGAAAATAAAATAAACAATAAGAAAAGAAGCAAAACAGAGGAAACAAGACTATGCCAGAGAAATAAACTTTTTAAAAAGACTATCACTAATATCATCAGAAACATATAAAAAGACTATTACATCCATGAGATAGGTTAACAAGTGGCTACAAAAATAATATAGAGAGAACTAAAAAAGCAATTGAAGATTAAATTAAGTTTATGATAACCAAAATGAAAAACTAAAAAGAAGTTGCAAGTTACACTTGAGAAAAAGTATTTCACAAAGGAGAAAAAAAGACAATGTACAAAAGGAGAGAAACAATGAGAAAATTAGAAGACAGTGTCAGGAAGTCCAAAATTCAAACAGTAGAAGTCCTTGGAAAAAGAAAGAAAATTTAAGAAGAAAGTCATGAATGATATAATTCAAGGAAATAGTCTGGAAGTAGAGAGCATGAGATTCCACAAAGGGTTCTCTGGGTCTACAGCAAAATAAATGCATGTTGACTCACACGGTAGTACATTACGATATGTATTAGCCCGTTTCAGTTGCTTATAACAAAATACTTGAAACTGGGTGATTTATAAAGAAAAAAAAATTTATTGCTTACAGTTTCTGAGGCTGGGAAGTCCAAAGTCCATCTGGTGATGGCAACACCAGCCCTGATCCAGGGCTCTCACACTGCAAGATGGTGGAAGCAGAGAGAACAGGGAAAGAGAGTTTCTCATTCATTCCCTTTTTACAGTCCTCAGAACCACACCCCTGACCACTATTTTCAATCCATTCCCTACTGCACTGTCCTGCAATCCAATCACCTCTTCAAGGACCAGACTTTCAATTACTGTAATATGATTTCCCACCCTCCTAACAGTCACAGTGGGGACCAAGGTTCTAATACACAAAATGTGAGGGGACAAAATTAAAGATTCAGTGAGTTCTATGGAGACATAATTCAATCCACTACACTATAGAATTTTCAAACATTTGGCAAAAACTTCTAATTCTGGTCATGGAAAGATTAGCTGGCATGGACAAATGCTCCTATTGAAAACAATTATAACAGTGAGCAAAATACAAAAATTAACTGCTTAAAAGCTTTGGAATACAACCAACAAGAAGGATTTGACGGGCTATGATCTTTGAGAAAAGGAAAGCATACATCAGGAAGGCTCTATATTCACCCCAGCTTTATTTCTAAGTGTGCGACGTTGGTGCAAGGGATTAGAGCTTAAGCAGAAAAGAGCAGTCTTACTGGCTGAGGAGGTAGCATTCATGGTTGAAGCCAGTGCTTGAGGGGTGTAATCACAGAAAGGACAAAACAACAGACAATAGAACTTCAAAATCCATGTGCAATTTCCCCTCAGGTGATTGAATGACACCTGAGCTGTGCTTGTACACGAGCAAAGGTGAGAATCCAAGAAACTCAGCAGAAAACAGCAGCTAGGAAGCTGAAATCATAAACAAAGATATCAGCCAGCAAATGGTTCTGGTAAGGCAGAGATGGGAGTTTAAACCCTACTTAGATTTAGGATTCTCTGAGCTTTCTTTTTAGCTTTCTGAAGGTCCTCTCCTAGAAGTTAGAATCTTATCTAAGGGGTATGGGCCAGACCTAGAGCTAAGGGGTTTTTCTTAGAATTAAGGGTATAAGTAAAATTAAATAACCATAGAAACCCTAAAACTAACCTTTGGCCTGACCTTGGTGATACAGCGTTCTATTTTTCATCCAAAATTTCAAGCCCTCAATGAAATAAATTATGAGGCATGATTTTAAAAGCATAGGACAAGTTGGCTGAGAAACAAGAAGAAAGAAACATAAAATAGAAACAAACCAACACTTGATTTGGGTGTGGAGTTAACAGATAGATGCTCCAAAATAAGTATAATTGATATTTTCATCAAATTAGGAGAAAGCATGAAGAACCACAGAGACAGGACATCCATTGAAAATACATTCAAAAGGAAATTCTAGGGCTGGCCCAGTGGCACACTGGAGAGTGCACTGCTTGGGAGCGTGACGGCGCTCCCGCCAAGGGTTCGGATCCCATGTGGAGACCGGTTCCCGCTCACTAGCTGAGC
>NW_007726869.1:519649-523338 GCF_000696425.1 Galeopterus variegatus | reverse complement strand
TCCCATGTGGAGACCGGTTCCCGCTCACTAGCTGAGCGCGGTGCGGGCGCAACACCGAGGGCTGCGATCCTGTTGCCGGTGCCCGGTACGGGTGTGACACTGAGGGTTGCGATCCTGTTGCCAGTCAGTAAAAAAGACAAAAAAAGGAAATTCTAGACCTGACAAAAAACATACAGGAACTAAAACTGAGTAAATTTATTGTGTTTAGTAGAATCTTAGAAACAGTGGACAAGAGGATCAGTGAACTGGAAAACAGGTCATACAGACAGAAAAGATGGAGAGAATAAGGAACACATGGACACTGTAAATATCTACGATAAGTGTCAGAGGAGTTCCAGAAAGTGAAGAGAATAAGAGTGGGACAGAAACGTTATGTGCAGATATTTTGGCCAAGTATTTTCCAAACTGATGAAAGAAATCAACTCATAAATTTAAGGAACTATCCAAAAAACTAAGCAGGATAAACACGCACGGGTACATCACAGTACATCACAGTCTATACATTAAAAATCAAAAACAAAGATAAAATCTTAAAAGGATTGAGAAGGGAGAAAAAATCACTCTCAATGTAGCACAATAAAAGTTAAAAGCTGACTTTTCAATTAAAATAATGAAAACCAGAAGATGATAGAATGCACATTCAAAGGGTTGAAAGAGAAAAAACTTCCAAATCAGAATTCTATATCTGGTAAAAATATCCCTCAGAAAATGAAGTCAAATGAAACACTATTTCAGGCATACAGAACTTTGACACTACTACATATGCATTAGTAGAAATAATAAAGGGGGTTTTTAAGTTGAAGGAAAATAATCATTGATGTAAGTGCCAGGGAGAGTAATACATGAGTAATTATAAAAGTATCAACAATAATAATGGTTTTTGGGGTTTAAAACACTTCTAAAGTAAAATATCTGGCAACAATATTAAAAGGAAAGAGAGCATAAACAGGATTAAACTGTTGTAAGATGCTTGCTTTAGTAGGAAAGTGGTAAAAGTACTAAATTCAGGTAGACTGTAAAAAGTCAGAGATGATATGTACGATAATCTCTAACACAATAATGTAAAAATGTATAACTAAAAAGCAAATAAAAAGGTAAGTGAAATGAAAAATCTTTTTAATACAAAGAAAGGCAAAATAAGGAATAACAAACAAATTAAGTAACTGGAAAACAACTCCAAGACTGTTGCTTTAAAACCAGTTGTATCAGTAACTATATTAAGTGTAAATTCATAAACATTCAACTCAAAGATTTTCAGACTATATGTAAAAACATGGTCAAACTATGTGCTGTTTATATAGACAAATTTTAACTATAAGGACAGAGACAAATATAAAGTAAAAGAATGAAGAAAGACATCTTAAAACACTACATTTTTAAAAACTGGTGAGACAATAATGATATCAGAGAAAGAATTCAAGGCAAGAAATATCATGGGAAACAAATGGGACATTCATAATAATAAATAGGTCGATTCAATAGGAAGATAAAGCAATGTCAAATTTATATTGATCTAATATTACATTTTCATAATATTTATTTTTAAAATGTACTCCTTTCTCAGAAGAATGATCTTAAAAACAAGATTAACCAATATGACTTTATCAACATATAGAGAACATGTCAATAAAAACTTCAGCATACACATTACTACTTTTTTCAATTATACATGAAATATTATTTTCATGAATATTATAATTGGAATAGATGTCAGGCAATAATGCAAGTATCAGCAAATTTCAAAGGATTATTATCATACCACATATTTCATTTGATCAAAGTGGAATTAAACTAGAAATCAATAACAAATAAAGAGTTATAAAAATAACTCAAAAATAACATTATAAAGACAATTTGAAAATATTATAACAATAACCTAAAAATGTCCAAATAATTGAAAGTAAAGCAACACATATTTAACTGAACCCATGTGTCAAAGAGAAACCAAATCAAAAATTAGAAAATGTTTTCAACTATATAGTAGTAAAATATGATCTATCGAAACCTGTGAGATGTGTATAAGTGTAAGCAATGATTAGAGGACATTTATACCTTTAAATGTATATTTTAAAAAAGAAAAAATATTAAAACTTGAGCTTTCATTCAAAGAAGTTAAAAAAATAAAAACAAATTAACCCCAGTGAAAATAGAAGAAAAGATAAATATTAAGTGCAGAAATTAATGAGACAAAAAACAGGTACGTTATCCTATCATTTGCAGCAACATGGATGGAACTAGAGACCATCATATTAAGTGAAGTAAGTCAAGCACAGAAAGACAAATACTGTGTAATCTCACCCATGTGGAATCTAAAAACAAACAGACAAAACAAGCGAACAACAAAAAGTGGTTCTCATAGAAGTAGTGAGTATAGTAATAGTCACGAGAGGCTGGGAGGGGAGGGGGGTNGGGGAGAGCGGTAGTGGTGGACTAACAGGTACAAAACTATGCCATCTACCCTACTCGGATCATTGTGCAGTATATGCATGTATTCAAATAACACACTGAACCCCCATAAATATATGCAAATAAGTGTTAAAATAGAGAAACTCAATAAAGAAAAAAGCTAGTTCTTTGAAAATAATTAATAATTAACAAAACTTTAGCAACACTGACCATAAAAAAGGCCACGGGATGATACCAAAATCAGCAATGAAAAGGGACGATAGCTACACATATTAAAAGCATTAAAAATGTAGATAGAGGATATTAGAGATAGCATTATGCCTTTAATTGGAAAACACATGAAATGGACTAATCCCTTAAAAAACACAACTGATCAAAATTGACACAAAAAGAAACAAAAAATATAAATAATCCCGTCTGTTCAATAAAATTCAACCTGAATTAAATACCTCTCTTGAAACAAAACTCAAAGACCAAATAACTTCAGTGGTAAATTTTTCCAAAAATTTAAGACAAGCACAATATCAGTCTCATACCAAATCATTCAGAAACTAAAGAAAGATGGAACAATTCCAAACTTATTTTGTGAGTCTAGCGTAATTCTGATACCAAACCTAACAAAGATTTTACACACACACAAAAACGAAGACTACACAACAAGAATTTGCATAAATACAAAAGCAGAATTACTAGTCAAAATTTAGCACATTGCAGTCAGGTACATACAAAGAGAAAAACATCATCACCAAGTAGAGTTTATTCTGGGACTGAAATGTTGGTCTAATATTTAAAAGCAATCAGTGTAATTCACCACATTAAATGTTAAGGAAGTAACACCATATAACTATCCTAATAGATGCAGAATAAAAGCATTTGATCAACTTTAACATCCATTCAAGACCAAAATCTCTTATCAAACTAGTAAAAGACTCTTCTTAAATGATAAAACATATAGTTAAAAAGTAAATAATGTGATCCTTAAGGTGATATATTGAAAACTTTTGCCTTTAGTTCAGGAACAAAATAATTTTTCCACTATCACCACTTACACTCAAAATTCTCTTGGAGTTCTTGACATGTGGAATAAGGCAAGAAAAAAATAAATATAATTATCTCCAAGTTACATATCAAATTACAAAAGACTTGATAATGTCTATAGGAAATCCAAAAGGACAAATCAACTATTACAATCAATAAGTAAGTTTACTAGGGCCGACCCCGGGGCGCACTCGGGAGAGTGCGGCACTGGGAGCGCAGCGACGCTCCCGCCACGGGTTCGGATC
>NW_007726869.1:517558-519072 GCF_000696425.1 Galeopterus variegatus | reverse complement strand
TTAAAAAGTAAATAATGTGATCCTTAAGGTGATATATTGAAAACTTTTGCCTTTAGTTCAGGAACAAAATAATTTTTCCACTATCACCACTTACACTCAAAATTCTCTTGGAGTTCTTGACATGTGGAATAAGGCAAGAAAAAAATAAATATAATTATCTCCAAGTTACATATCAAATTACAAAAGACTTGATAATGTCTATAGGAAATCCAAAAGGACAAATCAACTATTACAATCAATAAGTAAGTTTACTAGGGCCGACCCCGGGGCGCACTCGGGAGAGTGCGGCACTGGGAGCGCAGCGACGCTCCCGCCACGGGTTCGGATCCTATATAGGACTGGCTGGTGCGCTCACTGGCTGAGCGCAGTGCGGGCGACACCACACCAAGGGTTGTGATCCCCTTACCGGTCACGAAAAAAAGACACACACAAAAAAAAGTAAGTTTACTAGACATAAAGTCAAACTACAAAACAATTGTATTTTAATATACTAAATTCAAACAATTAGAACACTAAAATTTTAAAATTCTATTTTAAAAAAACATAAAAATCAGGTATTTAACAATAAATTCATAAAAAGTACAAGACCTCTCCTCAGACAACTACAAAATACTGCTAAGAGAAATTTAAAAGACCTAAATCAACTGAGAGCTATATCATGTTCAGGTATTATAACATTCAATATTAGAAACACATTAGTTCTCTCCAATTGATCTGTAGTTTCAATCAAATTATAATGAAAATTACAGCAGGTTTTGGTGGAAATAGACAACTGATTCTAAAATTTATATGCAAATGCAAAAAACCTAGAATAGCCAAGACAATATCAAAATTCCTATGTGATATATCAAGAATTACTATGCAATTGAACTAATTAAGACTGTATGGTATCAATTCAAGGTTAGACAAAAAGACCACGATAGAACATCATAGGGAATTCTGAAGCAGACCCACTTATAAACACCTCTCTGATGATATACTATAAAGGTTCCTCTTTCTCTTTCAATTCAAAAAAGAATTTTTTTCAGTGAATAAGCTAGGACAATTAAATATCCATACTTATAATAACCTACATAAAAATTAGTTCATGGTGGATTATAGACCTAAAATAGAAAGATAAAACAAAAAAGCTTCTGTTAAAAAAAAAAAAAGGTATGAGAGTTTTTTCACAGACTTAGGAAGACATATTAAACAGCAAAAAGTGACTAATCGTATAGGAAAATACTGTATAAAATTACAAACTTATATTCATCAAAAGACACCATTAATAAGAGTAAAAATCTAAGTGTGGTAAATGGATTGCATTAACACCTCCAATTCTTCATACTTTTCCATGTGACTTTTCAATTCCTCTCACCAAAGAGGTAGCGTCTTTTCTCCAGTTCTTGATTTTGTATTTGGCTTTCTGATTTGCTTTGACCAAGGAGATGTTAACAGATGTGCCAGATAGCAAAAGTGGCTTAAAAGAACTGAGCATTTCTTTTTTTTTTTTTTTTTTTTTTTTTTTTTTTTTT
>NW_007726869.1:495738-516603 GCF_000696425.1 Galeopterus variegatus | reverse complement strand
GGGAACCGATCTGTATGTGGGATCCGAACCCTCGGGCGGGAGCGCTGACTCGCTTCCCAAGCGGCGCACTTATCCAGTGCGCCACCGGCCGGCCCAGAACTGAGCATTTCTGCTTCAGCACTTGTTCCTCCTTAATGATGATGAGGAGACAGATACTCAAACGAGCTTGCTGGAAGATGAGGCATGTGAAGCAGAGCTAAGTTACTTCAGTTTAACCAGATAAGGCCATGCTAGATCAGTCACTGGGCAACCAACTCAGACATGTGAATAAGTCCAGCCAGGAAGAGTAGTTCTGCCTTGTTTACCCACAGATGACTATAAATGCATAATGGAGCCCAGCTGAAATCATCTAAAACCTGGAGTCTTCAGCTAAATAAATGCTGTTGCTCTGTATTTTGGATTTTTGTTACTGTTTGTTAATCAGCATTATTGTGGCAACAGATAACTAATACAGCAAGAAAACATACTGCAAGAAGATGTTTGCACACATTTAATATATACAAAGATGTCATATTCAAAAAATATGAAGAACTCTTACAAATAAATAAGGAAAAAAAATACAGGCAAGCCAATTACAAATTGGAAATAAAATGGAACAGGCAATTCACAGAAGAGGATATCCCAGTAGCCAATTAGCACATAAAAATAGGTCAGCATTATTTCCTACCAAGAATATGAAAATTAAAACCACAGTGAGATATTACTACACAGCCACCAAAATTGCAAAAATTAAAAAGATTAACATTACCAAGTGTTTTCAGGAATGTGGACCAATCAAAATTCTTGTACTTTGCTGGGTGGGGTGTAAACTGGTGCACCCACTTTGAAAAACTCCACTAAGGTTTACTAAATCTAAATATATATCTACCCAATGATCCAGTAATTCTACCTCAAGGAACATACTTAAGCAAAACAGAACTGTATTTCTACCAAAAGACATATACAAGAATTTTGGGGAAATAACTCATGAGTTCATCAGTGGTAGAATGGACACAATAATTATACTGCAAAACAATAAAAATGAATGAACTACTGCCATGATCAACAATGCAGATAAAATGCTGAGCCAAAGGAGTCAGTCAGAAAAATACAGTATACAGTGCATGATTTTATTTATGTGATGTTCAGGAACAAGCACAACTCATCTACAGTGATAGAGGTCAGAAGAGTGTATATCTTTGGGGATAGAAGTGCATTAACTAAAAACAAGCAAAAGAAAAACTTCTGGCTTCGGGAAATGTTTTATATCTGAATCTGGGTGATAGTTACACAGGAATGCACTTGTGAAATTTTATCAAAATGTGCTCTTAAGATTTTATCAAGATGTACAGTTTAAGATTTATACTGTATATATGTTGCAGCCCAACAAAATTTAAAAAAAATATATAGTGGAAGATAAGCTTCATCAAAATGAAAGAGAAAACTCCAAAGAGGAAAATATAAGGTGCCAGAGTCTAGAAACACAATACAGAAAAAAATGAAAGAAATCCCTGAGAGTAGGTAAAGGGAGACTCCAGAGTGGCAGCTGCACCCTAGGCATGGAAAGATAATAAGTCCAGACTGGAGCAGTATGACTCAACAGGTAAGGAGGCTGAGGACTATCATCACAGAGATCCCCCCCGCCATTGTCCTACTTTGAAAATTGTATTAGTTTGTTTTTGTTACTTATAACAAAATACTTGGAACTGGGTGATTTATAAAGAAAATGAAATTTATTGCTTACAGTTTCTGAGGCTGTGAAGTCCAAAGTCTATCTGG
Organism: Galeopterus variegatus; assembly: GCF_000696425.1. Lineage (NCBI taxonomy): Eukaryota > Metazoa > Chordata > Mammalia > Dermoptera > Cynocephalidae > Galeopterus > Galeopterus variegatus. The sequence continues at coordinate 514,845 of NW_007726869.1, read as the reverse complement.
TGGTGGCAACAGTGACCCAGAGGTCTCACATTGCAAGATGGTGGAAGCAGAGAGAGCAGAGAAAGAGAGACAGACTCCCATCTTCTTTTAAAGCCCTCAGAATCACGCCACTGACCACCATTTTTAATCCATTCACTACTGCACGGTCCTACAATGCAATCACCTCTTCAAGGCTCCATCTTTCAATTACCATAATAGGATTTCCCACCCTTTTAGCAGTCACAGTGGGGGCTAAGTTTCTAATACATAAAACTTGGGAGACACAATTCAAACTTCAACAGTTTGGGGCAGACATGATTCAATCCACTACAGATATAATGTCTGGTTGAGTCTTGCTTGCTATGGGTTGATGAAGATTCTGCTCTCTCTTTTGTGCCCTATTACCTCATCAACTGTACATCCTCATTTTACCCCACGGAAGTGTCCTGCTTTGACCTTCTCCTGAGAACAGGAGTGGGCCTTTTTGAGCTTAGAAGAAATTGATTCATTGTACCCACTCCCCTAGTTTATGTTTCTAACAGGTGTTCAGTAGCATGAGCTTCTTCTAAGATGACAAAAATAAGACCTAATGTTTTAACAAACATAACCATGTAAAAAATTAAGAAATAAATGACACCAAGCATATGCATCATTTAGCTACATGATGCCAACTGTACAGGTATTTGGAAACATTTGTCTTACTCACTTATTCACTTGTTTCTTTTTCCACACTCTTCCAGATGGATAAGACTATGTAGACAATTCCTCAGTTAATATTTAATGAGTGTTAACATTTGTAACATCCCTCTTCAGTATGGAGTTCTAGAGGTTAAACTACTTCCCCACATTCATTTCTCTGTAAAATAATTAACTAACATTTCTGATATGAAAAGTCGATAAAACAAATAACAAAGTAATATGGTAGGAAAAGCACAAGATTGGGGATAAAGCATAGGTTTGAATCTTGGCTTTTCTGCTCTGAGGTGAAATTTATCTGTAAAAGAGATAACCAAACCTATTTTAGAATGTTGTTCGGATGATGAAACAAAGTAACATGTTAAAATATCTTCCTTGGTGTCCAGCTCCAAATTTGTATTGGGATAAAGCATAGGTTTGAATCTTGGCTTTTCTGCTCTGAGGTGAAATTTATCTGTAAAAGAGATAACCAAACCTATTTTAGAATGTTGTTCTGATGATGAAACAAAGTAACATGTTAAAATATCTTCCTTGGTGTCCAGCTCCAAATTTGTATTTGATTCATGTCATTTCCTTGAGTATCCCTGATAATATCTTAATCTTAGTAGTATTTAAAATAAAATATTTTTTTTCTATTTATATGATTCAGAATTTTGAAGATCAACATGCCACGGTGGTGGAAAGTTGTAAATAAAAAGAGCTAAGAAAAATTTTAAATTCTTTTTAGAGTAAAAAAGAAGATGAACTGGTTCCTGCCATGAATTATTCTAAGGTAGACATAGGTCAGGAAATAGATGCAAGTCTGGCCCTTGCATTGAGAGCTTCCTGCCAAAGTTATGAAAAACAGATAATTCTCATCTGAATCAATAAGGTAGAATTTGGCCAAAGATTATCTCTCAACATCTGAATTTTGAGAGTGTTGTTAACTCTTCACAGACTTATTTTTAAACTGTTTTTCTTTTTAAGAAGTTGTTGATCAAATACCATACAAGTGTCTAAATCAAAAGCCACCACTATGTAATTAAACTTTATTTTTTCATGTCATCAGACTATGGCCTAGAGTAGGTAAAGCTTACAATGTTACATATATAGCAGTTATATGACAATTACACAGTTATAGTTACGTTTTACTGCTGGGACTTGGGTTTGTGAAAGTTGTCAGAATAAAAATTAAGCCCAGGAAGGCCATGAAGGAGGGGTGGGAGTGGGATTGTCTCATACATGTATGCCTGATAAAAACTATCACAAAAGGAGGACTCTGCAAAACTGCATCCTTACACAAAGGCCATTGCAATCTTACACAAAAAATAGATCTGTGAGGACATCTGCCCAGCACCTGCTTGTTCAACCGTGCACTAGTGTCATCTTTGTTATTGATCCTTGTAGCCAAGGATAATTACTCCCAAACAATTATGTAATTCTCCATCATTTTTCCTTTAAAACCCTTTGTCTTCCTTTACCTCCTCGAATATGCACATAATTTACCGTAGCATGCATATTCCCATTGCAACTCCCTATTCCTGAATAAGTATCATTTCTTTTAGAGAGCCTCTCTCTGTTTGTTATATAGGTTGAGAGGGTCCTATCCTTGGCAGATAGGGCAAGACTCGGTTGTGGGCAACATCTTCCTCCTAGCAACACCTAGTCAGGCTACCTTGCCTAGAGTGATGAGGAATGGTACCCGTGACCTTTCTTCTTTGTTGAAAGAGGGGAGCCCTTACTTTTACTTTTCACTGGGCTTTGGCAAGAATTGGAAAAGGAACAAGCTCATTAAGCCTGTTTCTGTCTAAAAGACCTCATCTCCAATGGAGAAATCACCTGCTTTACTGTCCCCATAACCAGAAAATTGATTTTTCATCAACAGAATTAATGTTTCTTTCAGATACTCTTTCCAGGAGGTAACTTGACATTAAGTAATACTTTCAAAATGCAAAGTCTCTGAATACATAATCTTGGGGCCTTTCTGAGATATCTTCTCCAATCACAACAGAGACTTTGCTCCCTTAGGAGTCACTTAGAAAACTTTTTGTATCTTTTCCTAAACTGTGGCACAGAGAATGATCCTTAGTGTTCCTTGATGCCTTCTAAGCAAGGACACTTCAATAAATCCCAGCTACAGTACAGTGCTAAAAAAATGCTACATCTGCAGGTGTATTTAATGTTGCCACAGAAAATGAGAAACGTGTACCCAAAGATATTTCTGTCTTTGCCTTTAATGCCAGAAAATGTGAAGCAAAATTTGTTGCACAAGTGTTATAATCTGCATTTGCTCTGCTTCTATCAGTGGGGTCTTTTTACCTTTAAATGTCTCCTTTTACTCAGTGCTCTAGCCTCTAATCTCTTAAGTCTTTTCTTAAATACATGCTGTTACCGAACTGAACTTGGGTCTTCTTGCCCAATGTGCAGCTAAGCCAAAACATTGACACTGGGTTGCAAAGAGAAAAATCGGGCATCGATTGTACAGCACCAAGCAATGGAGGACAGGCACCTCAAAAAACTAAAAATCTCAAACTTTCTGATGGCTTACAAGCAGGGGTTTTTTAAAGACAAAAATCATGGGTTGGGGTTCAGGGTGTGTGATCAGGTGATGGGCATCTCTAATTGGCTGATTCTCGGGAGACAAAGGGATAGCTCTGAAACTTGATCATCAGTCTTCCGGCTCCTGACAGACTTGGGTCCATATGATTTCAGTCAGCCTTTGGTCAACATTTACCATCTGGTGGGGTCTCAGTCTGTAAAACAGCTCAAGGATATATGCCAAGATGTCTTTAATCCTTTGAAGTCTGGTGACTCTAATTTATGTCTCTTGTTACGGTTTAAGTTAGCATGCCCATGTACATATCTGCTTTTTTTTTAAGTTACCATTCCCTTAATTACTGGCTGTTCAGCTTATGTCCTCAATTACAAGTAATTGAGCTCAGTTCCCAGATTCTAAATTACTTCACACTTGAGGGACTAGGGCTGCAATTCCCTTTTACCTAAAGCCTGAGGGGCTCTATGGTGTGTGTGTGGGGGGGGTACCTACTTGGTTTCAGTGGAAGGATATATTAGTTTCCCATTGCTGCTGTAACAAATGATCAGAAATTCAGTGGCTTAAACAATCTAAATATATCATCTTACAGTTATAGAGGTGAGCAGTAGAAAATGGGTCTCTGTGAAATAAAATCAAGGTGCTGATAGGGCTGGTTCCTTCTGGAGACTCTAGAGGAGAACCAGTTTCCTTGCCTCTCCTAGCTTCTAGAGGCCACCCCCATTCCCTGGCTGGTAGCCCCTTCCTGCATCTTTAAACTAAGCAACATTACATGTCTCTGACCATTCTTCTCTAGAAATATCTTCCTCAAATTCTGAAACCTGCTTCTCTTGTAGCCTTTTAAGAGCTTTTGTGATGACATTGAGCCCACCCGGTTATCCAAGATAATCTCAACATCTGCTAATTAGAATTCTTAATTGCATCTGCAAATATAATTCTCCTCTGCCATGTAATGTAACATATTCCCTGGTTCTGGGAGTTAGAACATGGACAACTTTGGGAGCCATTACTCTGCCTACCACAGGGCACAAGCCTTGCATTAACCATAGAGAATTAATACTCACCACATATAGAAAATTAGAGATGAGGTATAATCTAGGTTCAAGAATGACAACCAAGGGAGTCCTCATCAGATTAGCAGCAGAATTCTCAGCAGAAACCCTAAAAACCACATTCAAAGTGCTAAAAGAAAAAAACTGCCAGCCAAGAATACAATACCCAGTAAAGATATCCTTCAGCAGTGAAGGAGAAATAGTGTATTTTCCAGACAAACAAAAACTGTGGGAGTTCACCACCACATGACCAGTCCTACAGGAAATCCTCTGGGGAGTCCTGCATATGAAATCCAGAAAACTATAATCACAACCATGAATACATGAGAAAGAGTAAACCCACATGTAGAGCAGATATATAAGTAAGAAAGAGAAGGAAACTATATCTTACCACCTAAAAAGCCAATAATCACCAAAGATAAACAATAAGAGGGAAAGAAAGGAACAAAAGACATTTAAAACAACCATATGAAAATCAATAGAGTGCCCGGAATAAGACAATACCTTTCAATATCAATGCTAAATTTAAGTAGATTAAATTCCCCACTCAAAAGACATAGACTGGCTGAATGGATTAAAAAATTAGACCCAAGGGGCTGGCCCAGTGGCGCACTGCTACAGTGCACCGCTTGGGAAGCGCAGCGGCGCTCCCGCCAAGGGTTCAGATCCCACCTTGGCTGAGCAAGGTGCGGGAGCAACACCGAGGGTTGCGATCCCGATGCCGGTCCCGGTCTGGTACGGGCACGACACTGAGGGTTGCGATCCGTTGCCGGTCACGAAAAAAGACAAAAAATAAAAAATAAAAAATAAAAAAAAAATTAGACCCAACTATATGTTGCTTACAAGAAACTCACCTCACCTGTAAAGACTCACACAGACTAATGGTGAAGGGATGGAGAAAGCATAACACACAAATGGAAACCAAAAATGAGCAGGAGTAACTATTCTTATATCATACAAAATAGACTTTAAGCCAAAAACTATAAAAAGAGACAAAGAAGGTCATTATATAATGATAAAGGGATCTAGCAAGAAGATATAACTGTCATAAATGTATATGCACCCCAACATCAGAGTACCCAGATATATAAAGCAAACACTATTAGACCTAAAGAGAGAGACAGACCCTAATACAATAATAGTTGGGGACCTCAACATCCCTCTCTAAACATTGGACAGATCGTCTAGGCAATAAATCAACAAAGAAATGCAGGATTTAAACTACACTTTATACCAATAGGTGGGCAGACATCTACAGAACATTTCATCCAACAACTACAGAATATACATTCTTCTCATCAGCATATAAAACATTCTCCAAGATAGACCTGATGATAGGTCACAAATCAAGCCTCAATGACTTTTTAAAAATTGAAATCATTCTAAGTATCTTCTCAGACTACAATGGATTAAATCTAGAAATCAATAATAAGTGAAATATTGGAAACTATGCAAATATGTGGAAATTAAGCAACATGCTCCTGAGTGACAGATAGGTCAAAGAAGAAATAAAACATAAAATTAAAAATAAAAATTAAAAATAATTTCTTCAAACTAATGAAAATAAAGACACATCATACCAAAACCTGTGGAATACTGCAAAAGCAGTGCTAAGAGGAAAGTTTATGGTAATGAACGCTTGCATCGAAAGATTACAAAAACTTCAAATAACCTAAAATTACACTTCTAGAACTAGAAAAACAAGAATATTGAATCCCAAAATTAGTAAACAAAAGGAAATAATTAAGATCAGAAAAGAACTAAATGAAATAGAAACAAACAAACAAAAAGATACAAAAGATCAACAAAACAAAAATTTGTTTTTTTGAGAAGATAAACAATATAGACAAACCATTAGACAGACTAACTAAAAAAAGAAGAGAGAAGACCCAAATAACAAAAATCAGAATGAGAAAGGACACATTGCAATCAATACCACAGACATACAAAGAATCAGTAGAGATTATTATAAACAGCTATACGCCAACAAATATGAAAATCTGGAGGAAACTGATAAATTTCTGGACACATACAAACTACCAAGACTGAATCAAGATGAAATACAAAACCTGAACAGACCAATAACAAGCAATGAGATTGAAGCAGTAATCAGCAGTCTCTCAACAAAGTAAAGCTCAGGACCAGATGGCTTCACTGCTGGATTCTGCCAAACCATTAAAGAAGAATTAACACCAATCCTTTTAAAACTCTTACACAAAAAATTGAAACAGAGGTCATTCTCCTAAACTCATTCTATGAAGCCAGCATCACTCTGATACCAAAATCAGACAAAGACAACAAAAAAACTAAGCTACAGGTCAATATTCTTGATGAACATAGACACAAAAATCTCAGGAAGATATTATCAAACAGAATACAACAGTACATCAAAAAGCTTATACACCATGATCAAGTGGGATTCATCCCAGGGTTACAAGGATGGTTCAACATATGCAAATCAATAAATGTGATACACCACATCAACAAAACCAAGGACAAAAAGCATATGATTATCTTAATAGATGCAGAAAAAGAATTTGACAAAATTCAACATCTCTTCATAATAAAGACCCTCAACAAATCAGGTATAGAAGGAAAGTAACTCAGCACAATAAAAGCCATAAAAGCCAAACTCAACACAAGCATCATCCTGAGTGGGGAAAAGCTATAAGAACAGAAACTAGATAAGGATGCCCATTTTCACCACTCCTATTCAACATTGAAAGTGATAGCCAGAGCAATCAGGTAAGAGAAAGAAATAAAAGGCATACAAATTGGAAAATATGAAATCAAACTGTCACTGTTCACAGATGACAAGATTCCACATATAGAAAAACCCATGACTTCTACCAAAAAAACTCCTAGAATTCATAAACAAATTCAGTAAAGTTACAGGATATGAAATCAATACACAAAAATAAGTAGCATTCTTATACACTAACAAAGAACAAGCAGAAAAAGAAATCACAAAAGCCAGCCTATTTACAATAGCTACCAAAAGAATAAACTACCTAGGAATAAATTTAACCAAAGAGGTGAAAGATCTCTACAATGAGAACTACAAAACCCTGATGAAAGAAATTAAAGAGGACACCAAAAGATGGAAAGACATTCCTCATTCATGGATTGGAAGAATTAATGTTGTAAAAATGTCTGTACTATCCAAAGCAATCAACAGATTCAGTGCAATCCCCATCAAAATACCAATGACATTCTTCACAGAAATAGAAAAAAAAATCCTAAAATTCATATGGAACAGCAAAAGACCACAAATAGCCAAAGTAATCCTGAGCAAAAAAAAATTAATAAATAAAACCAGAGGCATTACACTACCTGACTTCAAACTATACTGCATAGCTACAGAAACCAAAACTGCATAAAAATAGACACTTGGACAAATGGAACAAAATAGAGAACCAAGAAATCAAAATGCATACTTATGGCCAACTGATCTTTGAGAAAGGTACCGAGAACACTTTGGAGAAAAGACAGTCTCTTCAGTAAATGATGCTGGGAAAACTGGACATCCATACGTAGAAGAATAAAACTAGACCCACACATCTCACCATATACCAAAATCAACTCAAAATAGATTAAAGACATAAGTATAAGACCTGAAACTGTAAAACTCCTAGAAAAAGACATAGGGAAAACACTTTGGGATGTAGGACTGGGCAAAGGCTTTATGAATAAGACCCCAAAAGCATAAACAACAAAAGAAAAGACAAACAAATGGGATTATATCAAACTAAAAAGCTTCTGCACAGCAAAGGAAATAATCAACAAAGTGAAAAGACAACCTACAGAATGGGAGAAAATAAAGAAAATAAAGAAAAAAACCATTAAATATTACAACTTGTATATCCCCCAATATCTGAGTATTTTACATCAACATAGGTTTATAACAAGGAAAACAGAATTGTAAAATGAATAATAGTGGTCCATATACTTACAAGAAAATGATGATCTAAAAGCTTATCTGTAAGTTACCTGCCCAAAACAGACCATATTTTGTTTTCCCCATACTTTATTATAAAAATTTTAAGTTGAATATTACATTCCACCCCACCTACATTCTGTCATTAACATTTTATTATAATAGCTATATCATATATCTCAAAATAATTAAGTATATTTTTCTTCTGATAGCAGGATGCTGTTCTAGGTCACATAAAATCAATTAAGCTTACAGGATAGCACTAATTTTACATTAAGTTGTTTAATCTTTTCCATGATAGAGCTTAAGTAGCAGTGTTGCATTTGTGTAATCAAAAACTGAGAAAATGCAGCAAACAGGAGAAATTAACCACCCATAATACTATCACCAAACAACCACCATAAATACTTGAAAAATTTTTAAGCACACTTTTATTTTGCTTTACAAAGGTCTCATGGATGTTTTATTGTAATTGTAACTATACTACACTTAACAATTTCCATAAAAGCACATAACTTTTTGCTGTTAAATGAGTATTTAATGTGTACCTCTATGGCATATTGAATCCAAAATTTGCTTAGCCATTACTTAACCATTCCCTTGTAATGAAACATTTAGGTGGTTTTCANAATAAAGACCCTCAACAAATCAGGTATAGAAGGAAAGTAACTCAGCACAATAAAAGCCATAAAAGCCAAACTCAACACAAGCATCATCCTGAGTGGGGAAAAGCTATAAGAACAGAAACTAGATAAGGATGCCCATTTTCACCACTCCTATTCAACATTGAAAGTGATAGCCAGAGCAATCAGGTAAGAGAAAGAAATAAAAGGCATACAAATTGGAAAATATGAAATCAAACTGTCACTGTTCACAGATGACAAGATTCCACATATAGAAAAACCAGGTAACACAGTACCTGACTTCAAATTATACTATAAAGCTATCATAACCAAAACTGCATGGTACTGGCATAAAAACAGACACATAGATCAAAAGAACAGAATAGAGATCCCAAAAATACATTCATGCACCTACAGCAAATTGATCTTTGACAAAGGTGCCAAGAATACACTTTGGAGAAAAGACAGTCTCTTCAGTAAATGATGCTGGGAAAACTGGACATCCATACGTAGAAGAATAAAACTAGACCCACACATCTCACCATATACCAAAATCAACTCAAAATAGATTAAAGACATAAGTATAAGACCTGAAACTGTAAAAATCCTAGAAAAAGACATAGGGAAAACACTTTGGGATGTAGGACTGGGCAAAGGCTTTATGAATAAGACCCCAAAAGCATAAACAACAAAAGAAAAGACAAACAAATGGGATTATATCAAACTAAAAAGCTTCTGCACAGCAAAGGAAATAATCAACAAAGTGAAAAGACAACCTACAGAATGGGAGAAAATAAAGAAAATAAAGAAAAAAACCATTAAATATTACAACTTGTATATCCCCCAATATCTGAGTATTTTACATCAACATAGGTTTATAACAAGGAAAACAGAATTGTAAAATGAATAATAGTGGTCCATATACTTACAAGAAAATGATGATCTAAAAGCTTATCTGTAAGTTACCTGCCCAAAACATACCATATTTTGTTTTCCCCATACTTTATTATAAAAATTTTAAGTTGAATATTACATTCCACCCCACCTACATTCTGTCATTAACATTTTATTATAATAGCTATATCATATATCTCAAAATAATTAAGTATATTTTTCTTCTGATAGCAGGATGCTGTTCTAGGTCACATAAAATCAATTAAGCTTACAGGATAGCACTAATTTTACATTAAGTTGTTTAATCTTTTCCATGATAGAGCTTAAGTAGCAGTGTTGCATTTGTGTAATCAAAAACTGAGAAAATGCAGCAAACAGGAGAAATTAACCAACCATAATACTATCACCAAACAACCACCATAAATACTTGAAAAAATTTTAAGCACACTTTTATTTTGCTTTACAAAGGTCTCATGGATGTTTTATTGTAATTGTAACTATACTACACTTAACAATTTCCATAAAAGTACATAACTTTTTGCTGTTAAATGAGTATTTAATGTGTACCTCTATGGCATATTGAATTCAAAATTTGCTTAGCCATTACTTAACCATTCCCTTGTAATGAAACATTTAGGTGGTTTTCATTTCTTGCTACCATAAAATGCTGCAATCAATTACTTTGTGCTTCAATTTTTCTCTCATCTGATTTTCCTCAGATTCTTAGAAGTGGAATCACTGTGTCAATGGGAAGAAATTTTTTATTTTTATTTATTCGATTTTTAGTATGTATTATAAGCTCTATACTTTTTTCTATTAATAAACATCGACTTTTGATACCTAAGGATGGGAAAGAACAATGACATCTTCTCTTCTGATATTTAACATCAGCCTCTTTAAAACAGTATGTTTTTGAGGTATACCATGAAAAAATATCTTGAAGGAGTATCTGTTGCTACAGATAGAAATTGAAAGATATGACTATGACTGTTATCTGCACCGGAAATCCACCCATATGTCTCCAGGGATAAATTAAGCTAACTTGTACTGAACTCTAATGTTACAGGTTTCCATCTCACTTAGAGTCCGCTCACAGGCTATTAAAATTAAGGAAACTAAAACTATAGAAAAATTAAAAATAATCTATGGCAGCTTTTGCTTTTATGTTGCAGTGTAAGAGTTGCATAAGAGCAAAAAGAGGAATAAATTAAAGATAAGAAATTATTGGGTGAGAAATAAAAGTGAAATAAAAAAAGCATCTGGCAGATTCAATGTTGGAGAAAGCACTACATTAACAACCAAAGGCAGAGAAACATCGAAACTTGTTTAACCTGTGTCAATGGGAAGAAATTTTTTATTTTTATTTATTCGATTTTTAGTATGTATTATAAGCCCTATACTTTTTTCTATTAATAAACATCGACTTTTGATACCTAAGGATGGGAAAAAACAATGACATCTTCTCTTCTGATATTTAACATCAGCCTCTTTAAAACAGTATGTTTTTGAGGTATACCATGAAAAAATATCTTGAGGGAGTATCTGTTGCTACAGATAGAAATTGAAAGATATGACTATGACTGTTATCTGCACCGGAAATCCACCCATATGTCTCCAGGGATAAATTAAGCTAACTTGTACTGAACTCTAATGTTACAGGTTTCCATCTCACTTAGAGTCCGCTCACAGGCTATTAAAATTAAGGAAACTAAAACTATAGAAAAATTAAAAATAATCTATGGCAGCTTTTGCTTTTATGTTGCAGTGTAAGAGTTGCATAAGAGCAAACAGAGGAATAAATTAAAGATAAGAAATTATTGGGTGAGAAATAAAAGTGAAATAAAAAAAGCATCTGCACATTCAATGTTGGAGAAAGCACTACATTAACAACCAAAGGCAGAGAAACATCGAAACTTGTTTAATATTACACATTCCAGGACTGTTAAATCACTATGATCTTTGCCTTTGATTCTGTAACAGTCCGTACCTGTGATTATAATCTGTGCTGCCTGCACAATGGAGGAAAATTTCTCCAAACACTTACTAATAAAAAGAATTCTGGTTCCTGGATGCCCTCATACAATTACAAGGTCATTAAGAAACTTTTGAAAATCTTTTGAGTGACTACTCAAAGAAAAATCTTCCCCGTCCCAGTGTCACAAATGCAGACACAATATAGAATATTACATTGTGGAATATTACATTAAAGCTTGGACACTGCCTGTATACATCTGTCCCTGGCCCCAAGACACATTATTGGAGCTCAACCATCACTACCTAAAATCTAAATTTTTAAAAATGTTTTATGACTACATCACATTGAAGGGCTGTTAATCCTCCTCTCTATGTGTTATATTTTCCCATTCTTAATGGAAATTCACATCGATTACTTAATCTTGTCATGCTTTTGCTAAGTGGTGTTATGCTTAGGATGTTAATTTGAAGGGTTCATACTCATGTGCTCAAACATTATATTTTCACCAGGTTGACAGATTAATTTCCAAGAAAAAGCCATTAGCAATAGTCTCCTCCTGCTATTAATATGACATATGAAATGAAAATAATTTGAAACAGCTGGATCAAAACTTCCCAGTGTAATACTTAAGGACTATGTCCAAAAAAACATGATACATATTATGTTGAAGTAATATTTGCCATGCAGTTTAAAGTTTGACGTAGCTTTGGGAGAATTATCACATGTTACTGGAATGGAATGAATAGAATGGAAAGGAGTTGCAGCTCTTTACCAGTCTTACCCAAACACTGAAAAAGGAGACTATAAACTTAGAAGGGACTAAAAGGACAATGAAAAGGTATTTGCTACATTTCAGTTATAATTTATTTTTTCTACAAATCTTGCCATTTACTAAAATTAGTTTTCAGATTTGGAAATTGCTGAGCACACTAGTTTATGTCAAAGAAGAATTAGAAATTCATTTCCTAATAGTTATATTACTACAAACCAATTTGACTCCTTCAAAGGAAGCACTGAATCCTTAAATCTTAGAGTTACATACTGAAATATTTACAGATCAATTGCTATGATGTCTAAGATTTGCTTTTAAATAAGTCACTCAACAAGGTGAGGGTATTAAAAGGAGTAGAGATGAAGTCAAATTAACCATTTGTTGATAATTGTAGAAACTGGGGAATGAGTACTGGAGTGTTTTATATTCCTCTCTCTATCTCATGTACTCATCACCCACAAAATAGTGTTTTGTTTTATATTTTAAAAAAGCATCTCTATATCTTTTTTTTAAACCACTTGCTATAGGTTGAATGTGTTCCCCTCAAATTTATATGTTGAAATCTAACCCCCAAAGTGAGGGTATTTGGAAGTGGGGACATTGGGAAATAATTAAGTCATAAGGGTAAAGGGCTCATGAATGGGATTAGCACCCTTATAAAAGAGGCCCCAAAGAGCTCCCTTTATAAGCGCTTTTATAGAAGCACCATCTATGAACCAGGAAATGGGCCTTCACCAGATACTGACTGTGCTGATGTCTTGATCTTGGACTTCCAGACTCCAAAACTGAAAAAAAACAAATTTCTGTTCTTTAAGAGCCACCCAGTTTGTGGTATTTTGTTATGGCAACACAAAGAATTACCTCTAATGATAATATATGTAAACATATGTGAAAAGAGAGAGAAACAAATAATATCCAAAATGCTAAAAATACTATGTTTCTTGATATGAGAAAGCACTTATTCAAGAAAAGAACACTAAGGACAGAAAAGGAAAACTAAAGAGATGTCCAGGTCAACAAAAGTAACCTTAGAGATCGATAGTAAAAGTTTAAAAGTAGTTGGACTTTAGGTATTCTCAAGCCTGATTCCTTCCAAGCAAACTGCATGCACAAACTACAGAGTGACTCCACAGTGTATTTTGTTTATTGATTAACAAAAAGTTATTGAGCACATATAATGTGCCAATCACAATATTAAATGCTGAGGATCCTAAAATGAGAAAAATAAAATTACCCACTTTTGTGAGGAAAACATATATTCAAACAAATAATTACAGTATATATAGTAAGTAATGTAGCAGGGTTATAAATAATACTATAGAAGAAGAGAGAAGAAAAAACTAATTAATCATGACAGGACCATAGTAAATTTATGACAGGACTGGGACTAAAACACATGATTTCTTACCCTTCCTTGAGGCTGTCTTTGTCAGAAACCACTTGGTTTGGAAAGACAAAATTCTACTCAAATTAGATTTTAAAAAACATATATCATAAAGATACAGAGAACACAATTGCAGAAACTATAGTAACATAATCCAGAAAGTACAGGAATTTATTTAACAGCAACTCAAGGACCTCATCCCACATTCCCGAGAGAATTTTATGAGTCATATTAATAGCAAGTGGTCATCACCCTCAGATAATTTGCTATGGGACAGGGAGGTGAAGCCATTCGAGCTAAGGGCTGGCCCTTTTAGACTGTGCGTGAGGTGTGGTGTTCCAGAAAAAGAATGGTGACTATCTCTTGTCACAGGGCTCTTTCCACTACTTCCTTGATAAATGTGCTATGGGAATTAATAAAACCCTAATGCAAAGCTCTATAAATCTACTAAAAAGGAAAACTCCCTGGTAAATTATATCATGTTACAATAAGATAGTCTTTTGAAAAAAATCAAACGATACAGCAGCATAATTTAAGGGAGATATAAAGTCCATTATTTTTGCCAAAAGGAGGTTGGTGGATACTTTTTAGAAGTTTATGCAAAACAAGAAAAAAGGGCAACACCAGCAACACAGAGATAGGAATAAGGTCTGACTCATTTTAATGATATTATCTCAACCCCAATTCCTCAGTGTTAATAAAGAATTATAAATTAGTTACATAAAGGTACAAAGGTTATGGTGTTATACTTAATCTTTCTTAAATCTACATAACTATACGGTGACTTATGCAGAAAAGATAGTAATTTTCAAAACAAAAATATCGCTAATTTTCAAATACAATACACTGATTTCAACAAAACAGAGTTTATGAGCAAGCAAGGGTTTTTTTTTTTTTTAAAGGCATTTAAAATCAAAGGTACTTCATTTGTTTTTCCCAAGAGCAGCATGGTTGACATTTCCCTAACACTTTAACTATAAAAAATACAATCTAAAATAGTTTACAGCAATAATGAGGCCACAGGAGGGATTAAGTGTACAGGAAATAATCTCAGTCCGGGTGAAGAAATGAGGAGGAATCTCCTGTGGGGGAAGAGATAACCCTGAAACATCTTCTTACCAACAGGATTGTGAGAACGAATGATTTTGTGTGTATTTTTCTCATTTATTTCACATTCCTCATTCTTATTTATTCATTTTGAAAATTAATAGTAATTGCAAGGTAAGCAATTAAGGCAAAACAAACTATATCAAAAAAGGACACCAAAAATTAATAAGAATACTAATGAAATATTTGAGATAAGCCATCATCTACACATGTATGTCAAGCTGCAAAGTTTGAGAAAGTTGTCTAGGAAATTCATGAAAGGTAATTCTGGGAATAAAAAAAAACTTGATTTACAAAGAACCCTATGCCAAAAATTGACTAAAAAGACCAAATAGAAGCTGGAAGAGAAAGGGAAACTCCTCCAATACTAGACTTAGGAAAGTATTAAAACCACATGCAACAAACTTAAGAGGGAATTTTATCAGACAGCACAATTCAGATCAAACTAAAAAAAAAAAAAAATAGGCAACAAACTTAAGAGGGAATTTTATCAGACAGCACAATTCAGATCAAACTAAAAAAAAAAAATAGTGCAAACTGAAACACAACCCCTTTTCTCAAGGAAGTATTATTTTAAATTTTTGGTAGCTAGGTGGAGAAAATTCTAATGAAGCCCACTAATACCCCCCAACTTGGAAGAACAAAAGGGATATCACATAGGATATGGGAGAGACAGGCACCTCTGTAGAAAGGCACATACATGGGAAGAAAGACATTTCACAAATGTGTGTAGATTTATTTGTAGTGGTCCCAAACTTGAAACAACACAAATGTTAATCAATATAATGGATAAATAAATTCATTCAAAAATACTAGACATTGGGGCCGGCCCAGTGGCGCACTGCTATAGTGCGCCGCTTGGGAAGTGCGGAGGCGCTCCCACCGAGGGTTCGGATCCCACATACAGACCAGTTCCCGCTCACTGGCTGAGCGAGGCACAGGAGCAACACCGAGGGCTGCGATCCTGTTGCCGGTCCTGGTCCGGTACGGGGGCGACACTGAGGGTTGCGATCCGTTGCCGGACACGGAAAAAGACCCAAAAAAAAAAAAAAAATACTAGACATCATTGAGAATGAAAAAAACCATGCTGCATTCAAAAATGCCACAAATACAATATTAAGCAAAAGTAGTCAAACACAAAAGAGAACATATTTTATAATTCTACTTTCATGAAGCTCAAAAATAGACAAAACTAATCTATAGTGATAGCAATCAAAGTACTAGCTGTCTTTGGGTGGTGGGTCTACAGGACTATATATTTATAAAAAGTCATCTAGCTCCACACATAAAATTTGTAAACTTTACTGTGATTATGTTAAACTTAATTAGAAAGTTAAGCAAATTACTTAGGGAAGCAAAAAACAATCAGAACTGAAAATGGCCATAGAAGTAGAAAAGTTTACAATCAGTATTGCAGAAAATCAAATCCATAAAATCAAATCTTTCACAATGCAGTAGGGAATAATATAAAGTAATAAAAATGATCTGTGAGAAAATAAAAGATATGGAAGGCATATAATGGTGACTAAATCTTTAAGGCAATTATTGTCTTTGGAAAAATACAACAAATAGAACTGAAAAAAAAATCATCAAATATATACTAGATGAAACCTTGACCGAAGTGAAAATGTGAATTTTTGGATCAAAAGGGTTCATTGTGTGGAAGGCAAAACTGATAAAGTACAAATAACCTAGAGAGTCTTATAAAGTAGTAAATTTTAAGGTTAAGTTAAGGATTCTACAAGCTTCTGCTAATCAGCGTGACTCACCAGAGGTTCATATTCACCCATGTTCTTCCTTGGAAACACGACAGAACAAGACACTCACAAAGGACTAAAGTCAAGCAGGTGCTAGACTTCCCCATGTGCAATTTTAGATGCCAGAAGAATATTGAATAATAGCTAGAGAAAGTTGACAGAGAGAGTGTGATTCCAGAATTCTATTCTCATTCCACTTAACATTTACTTACTAAAGCAATAAAAATATTCAAATATGCAGGAAATTAGAAACTATATATCTTCATTTTCCCTTTCCAATGGGGGAGGGTAGCAGGGAGTTACTATCTGAAGAAATCTAAGAATGGGTTGAAATATAGAACTAATGACTTTAGAAGTTGACATAAAAAACTATTTATTATAATTTGATATATGGAAGAGTTAATTTGTATTTTAAGGCAAGAGTCTAAACAAATTGTCAGAACTTTAATTAACATTGTGCTTAATACATGAACTAAGAAAAATTTAACAATTCAGTAGCATCAAATGGTGGTGGTGGGGTCAGTGGGAAGGAGTGGGAAAGAAAATGTGTATGTTGCAACTGTGTCCACAGGGTGCAGCTCCAGCTTAGTTCCAGGGAATTTGATCTTCAAAATTTCAAGACATTGATAGTTGTCCCACAGGTGCTTTGCAGCAGGTGATCATTTCTTGTATGTCTATAAGGATGTTTAAAGGTTGTATAACTTGAGAGTAACTTCTATTTAATGGAAAAAATGGTATAATTCTCCAAGCTTAAGGACCTTCAAGATGTCCTGGTCAGAGAATTTCATGATTTGCAGAAGATTGGGAAGGGCCATCTTCTCTCCTGCCCTGTGTGCTGGTTAATTTTACATGACAACTTGACTGGACTAAGGGATGCCTAGATAGCTGGTAAAACATTATTCTTGGGTATGTCTGTGAAGATGTTTCTGGAAGATATTAGCTTTAACACTGAGCAAAGAAGATTCACCCTCACTGATGTGGCTGGGCATCATCCAATCTATTGAGGACCCAAGTAGAACAAAAAGTCAGAGGAAGGGTGAATTCCCTCTCTCTTTCTCTCTCTCCTTAAGCTGGGACATCCATCTTCTCCTAACTTTGGACACTGGAGCTCCTGGTTCTCAAGCCTTCAGACTTTGGGACTTAAACCAGCACTACTATGCTCCCACTCACTTCTCAGACCTTCAGACTTTGACTGGGATTTATACCATTGGCTCCCCTGGTTCTTGGGCTTTTGGACTTGAGCTGAAGTAAGCCACTGGCTTTCCTGGTTCTCCAGTTTGCAAACAGCAGATTGTGGGACTTCTTGACCTACAAAATTACGTGAACCAATCCCTATTATATATGTATGTGTGTATATGTGTGTGTGTGTGTGTGTGAGTGAGTGAGTGTGTGTGTGTGTGTGTGTGTGTGTGTGTGTGTTCTACTTGCTTTGTTTCTCTGGAGAACCCTGGAACACATTGTGCCTGTTCCATAGCTCTATACCCTTCATTGGCTTATCACAGGTACCTCTCAACAGATACGACTTATTTCTTATGTTTTATTTTTACCTCACCATGTGATAATTAAATATTTGTAGTGGCAACCAAGTGTTTACTTCATTTTTCAGAAGCTAAAATCTGTAAAAATGATAATTAATATAAAATTCCATTATTAAAATAATTAAATGATATTGCACATATTATATAAAAAGTCAATGTGAAAGTAATAATTTAAATTGCAAGCTGAGGTCCAAATCTCAGAGCATATCAACAAAATTTATGATGTTAAAGGAGGGAAGGAAAGGTAAGAAGAAATGTAAGCATGCTAATTGTCTAGAATTCTACAGAGAAAATTAATAGTTTCATATCTGACATTGATAGGTTGTAAAATATAAGGTTGCTGTGGATTGAACTGTGTCCCCCAAAGTCCATGTATTAGAAACTTAACTCCCACTGTGACAGTGTTAAGAAGGTGGAAAATCCTATTATGGCAACTGGAAGGTGGGGCCTTGAAGAGGTGATTAGATTGTGAGGACCACGCCCTGGTAAAATTAGTAAGTTGATGGTTTAATGGTCATGGAGGTTGTTCTGAGGGCTTTTAAAAAAGAGCCAGTTAGGAGGTTAGTCTCTCTCTCTCTGCTTCCACCATTCATCATGTGACACCCTGCTTTGCTATGAAGAGTCACTACCCACCAGCAAGGCTCTCACCAGATGTGTTCTCTAGACTTTGGACTTCCTAGCCTCCAAAACTGTATGTGATAAATATTGTTTCTTTACAAAATTACCCAGTTTCAGGTATTTCTGTTATAAGCAACAGAAACAGACTAGTACAAAGGTTAAGGATGTCACCTAATACTATAAAAATAGCCACTTACAGAAAACAATAACAAAAGGTTGTGTACCTGCCACTAGTAGATGACACA
>NW_007726869.1:491712-495078 GCF_000696425.1 Galeopterus variegatus | reverse complement strand
TGTTATAAGCAACAGAAACAGACTAGTACAAAGGTTAAGGATGTCACCTAATACTATAGAAATAGCCACTTACAGAAAACAATAACAAAAGGTTGTGTACCTGCCACTAGTAGATGACACAGATAATTGCAAATCCATAGCAAAAGGTTATGTTCCAGTTGTGCCTGGGTTAGCAAGAAAGGTTATTTTTACCCTCCCAACTCCATTATCATAGGCAAAGACTTATAAGACACAGAGGGAACAATATTTAAATCTCAGAAATCTGTATTAATTTGACAGAAGTGGTGAGAAAATAGGGTCACTTTCACCATAACAAGAAGTAATGTTGCTCACAAATTAATATACCTACTAAAGAAATGGTATGTGAACTATTTGCTTGTGGCAATAACTCAGAACAAGGAATCACAAGAGCTGTTTTCTGTGTCCTCATTACCACCTTCCCCCACAAGAACATAAATATAGAGCTTACCAACAAAAACAAAAACTCTGAATTCCAAGAAAATTAATTTCAGAGGATTCCAGAGAGAGATTTTTCCAAACTCTCCCCAACTACGTCAATATCAGCTTTCAAAGAAGCAGTTCTTTTCCATTTTCACAAAAAGCTAAAAAAGAAAAATACAACAGTACCATCAGGAAAATAAGAGACTTGAGCACTCAAGCCAATGGCCATCAATGGAGTCCCCTTTCTTCCAGGAAGGAGATTGACACAGTACTACTGGCCTGCTCATTCTTTGACTGGGTGCAGCCCATAGAAAATGTAACCTCATCACAAAATTAGCAAAAAATTTTGCAGGAGCTGGGGTCCTTAGTTAATTATGCTTTTTTCAACTGGCAATCTGTGAAGCCATGCCCACCACTTCTGGGAATAAGAAAGTTGCATAATAAAAATTTAGGTTGGTTACTTACAAATGCTCTTCTGTTAGAAAATTGTTTTGAAATATTATTTTAACTTTCTCTGTCTCTTCCCTTCATACACACATGCACACACACAGAGATGTACACTATTCTAATACTATATCAACCACTGAAAAATTAACCCCTGAGGAAGAAAGGAAAAGAGAGTGATCTCTTTCTATAACTTTGCCATCCCTAAAGGATTATACCAATAAAAATATGCAGATTGCTTGCCCTTACTCTAGGCTATTTTAATCTAAAGAGGAAATGGGCCTAATATTTTTTTTCTAAATTTATGACATGTTATCTCATACCTCCTCATAACACTATTCTATATATGCATAATTATATCTACTTTCAGAAATGAGGAAATTGAAGCTCTAAAGATTTGTAAATTGGCTTAACACAATCATTAGGTTTTTGAATCTAGGTCTGGCAGCCTTCCAATTTATTTCACTGTACTCCCTTGGAATATTTTAGACAATTTTGTACTTAGAAGAAATAGAAGGCAAATTAATAAGGAAGTAAATGTTTACTCAGCAATATAACTTAAATTTCTAAAAGACACATAAGAAGAAAAATGCAGATAAGCATTTTGCTGCAAAAATTCCAAGAGACTAAGAAAAGGAATTTATTACATAAACTATAAAAAGGAAAAGAGATAAAATGTACTATTCAGCAATTTATCAACATGTTAATCATCCCAGAATCCTTATTAACCTAGTAAAAGGAGAATAATAAAATATTCACACCACAGAAATATTAAGAGAGTTAACTGATATATGTACAATGACTTGCCACTAACTACCCAGAGTTAAGCCAAATGTCACAGGTTAAGTGCACAGTCCTCCATGAGCCTGTTCTCATTTCAGACACCAGCCACAAGCTTGGGGGTTCCCAGGTCACCCATGTTTTTGACCAAAAAGCTAAACATTCAGGGGTTCCTACTACCCCTTCGTGCTCAGTAATTTTCTAGACTTACTCACACAATTTGGGAAAATAATATTCTTCCAATTGCAGTTTTATTACAGCAAAAAGATTATAAATCAGGAACTGCAGAAAGACATGCATAGGGTGAAGTCTAGGAAGATCCCAAACATGAAGCTTCTGATGTCTTCACCCCATGGAAGTCAGGACACATCACCATCACAGCACAGTGATGTGCAACCATAAACAGAGTATTGTTAACCAGGGAAATTCATATGCCCTTCAGTGTCCCGAGTTTTTATTGGGGTTTCATTATGTGGGTATAATTGATTTAATCACTGGCCAAATGATCGAATTCAATCTCCACTTCTTCCTCCCCTTCCTGGAGGTCAGGTTAATATCACGTGATTGAAAGCTACAATCATCTAATGACATGGTTGATCTCTGTGGAGTGACCAATCCCAACCTGAGTCATCTTGTCGATACAGAATATCTAGGGGCCCACCATGAGTCATCTCATTAGCATAAACTATCAGGACCTGACAATAGCAAAAATGCTTTTATCACTCAGGAAATTATAAAGCTTTAGAAGCTACCTGCCAGGAACTGGGCACAAAGGCCAGCCAAATTCTTTATTATACAACAATATGTAAAGCACTTTAACTAGTATCTGGCATATGTTGTTGTTATGTCAATATTCATAGGGTACTAGTTTGGAGAGTTAAAAACAGATCCATGATTTATCTTCTAGGAAATACTGAGGATTTGATCTTTGTTAAAATCCCTCTTACACATTAACTCAAGTAACCATAGGAACACACTAGATCTAAGATTATTCGGAATTTATCTGAGATTACTATGATCCAGACCATATATTTGCTCCTCACTGTTGAAATTTTTTATTGAGTAACAAGTAATAGTATCATTGAGATTCTACTGTACTAGTGAATGGGGGCCAGTTACGTGCATTTTAGAAAAATGTCATATATACTTTACAAGGTATAAAAGCTGAAAGGACCCCCAGAGCATCACAGAGACTTCCTGAAAAATAGCAGACATAACCAACTCCATTTGCTCTCTCCTCAAACCTGACTAAAACGTCACTGACATAGTTTAAAACAAAACGCATTAACCCACAAGGACAAAAATATGGTAAAGGAAATAAAAGCACTCTAGTGAGGGCAATAAAATGTTGGAGACTGGCATATGGATGGAATAATAGTAATAGAAATATAAGTGACTTCTTGGAGAGAAGCCAAGATAAGTTAATTCATGCCATAAAACCCTAGAAAGGCTCCAGAATTGAAGGTACCCACTATCTCCAGAGGACAGGGAGTAGGGATAGGGAGACAAGCCATAAAACAGGGAAATAGGCAGAAAGTCTGAAACAAAAGTATTAGAACATCAGATGCCCTTTTTGAGACTACACACTGATATTGTATTCTTCAGCTCCAAGATTTCTGAAGAAGCTATGCTACAGAGTAGCCTGACAACAAAGATGACAGGCTGGTCTATAAAAGAAGAAATAAATGAAAGTGTGGAGAC
>NW_007726869.1:488523-490486 GCF_000696425.1 Galeopterus variegatus | reverse complement strand
GCCTGACAACAAAGATGACAGGCTGGTCTATAAAAGAAGAAATAAATGAAAGTGTGGAGACTAAATCATGAGAACATCTCTCCAAACCTCATCAATACACTGATATGTACCTCAGGCAAGAGAATGCTGGGAAAACTGATCAACCCATAAGAAATAATGGGCATCCCTTTCTAACCACCTGTCAGTAAAAAGAGGAAGTTAGTAAGCCTTGCCATAGCAGATAGAGCAAGCATTTAGGCAAATTCTTAAATGTAAATAGAGTGCTTAAGGCCATTAAATGTTTGGGCAAACCTCTAACATTATTGTAGCTATTTGCTTTTCTGCTTCTTTCCAGATTAAAAGGAAAAAAAAAGTACGTGGAATTGACTACAATGGTAGAATAATCTATCATAATCTAGGATATTTAGCTACAAATTTCCACAATTGCTCAATAGAAGGACATAATGCAATGCACAATTTAAGATAAGAGAAACAATATGATAATCCTAATAGATGCCTTTAAAAGATATTTGTTCAAATTCAACACTTATTTACAAATAAAATTTGCAATAAAACTGTTAACTTGTCATGATTGTGTCTACACTGAAGTAACTGTTAACATATGCCAAAAGAAAATTATATATCTGCAGGAAAAGAAGATGCAAATCATTATCAAGAAGTCAAATTATTACATGTGATTAAATATAAGTAAGAGAAAGGATAAAAACATAATACTCAACAGCATTCCTGAATAACCAAGATAGTAAACATGTACATATATATAATCACAATAGAAATTAAAATTATAATCTTAATTTGAAAATCTGAATGAGAAATATGTAGGACAGCCTTTGAAAAAAACTATAAAGCTTTATTGAAAAAAGTATTTTACAATAAGTCGAAACACATAACATGTTCCTGGATGGGAAAGACAGTCATGTACAATTTCAGGCCTTTCCAAAGTAATATAAATGTTTAACAAAATCTCGATCAAAATCATAAGCTTTTTCTTGGACCATGGCATTCAGATAAAAATTTTTATTTGGATTATTAATTAATAAAGAATATTTCAGGGCTGGCCCGGTGGCACACTGGATAGGTGCGCCGCGGCGGCGCTCCCGCCCGAGGGTTCGGATCCCACATACAAACCGGTTCCTGCTCACTGGNTTGCGATCCGTTGCCGGACACGGAAAAAGACAAAAAGACAAAAAAAAAAAAAAAGAATATTTCAGAATAGTCTTAAGAGAAAAATAATGAGGAAACTAGGCTTAGAAGATGTAAAATATACGTTAAACAATCAATAAAATTGTGGCACAAAAATCAACACATAACATTATATTGAAAAGTAAGAAAAACTAAAAACTGATCCATGCATCAGAATAAAAGGAAATGTTTTTAATTAAGCTATACTTAGATAATATTTTTCAAGTTCAGGAAAAATCTATTCAGATTACCAGCACACAAAAAAATAGCCATCCCTAAACATACTCTAAATGCACAATATATCACTATACAAAACATTAAGAATATCCAGAATGCCTCAAACAGTATAAAACTGGACATTTAGTCTACTGTGGAGCACTGTGAAGAGACAGTCAATAGCTTTTGAACTATCTAAGGAAAAAAAGGAATTTGCCCACAAAAAAACCAAATGAGACTATATAAAGTTTTGAAATTTCTGAATTTTATTCCTAAATAAAAATTTTTTTAAAAAGCAAAAAAAAAAAAAAATCTAAAGCAAATGTAACAAGAAAAAATTGAAATGTAATTATAACTAAAGTTTTGCAAATTAAACTCAGGATTCAAATGGACAAACTCATAAGCAAACAACTTACAAAATAAATAGTATTATTTTAGTAAACCAGCATTAAAATATTTAGCCTCAATTGTACCTCGAATGCAAATTGTAAACTCGGTGATATAACTGCTTACTATAGTAGTAAAATTGAATTAAATGATGCGTGCTTTGGCAGAAAATATCTTA
>NW_007726869.1:464419-488415 GCF_000696425.1 Galeopterus variegatus | reverse complement strand
ACTGCTTACTATAGTAGTAAAATTGAATTAAATGATGCGTGCTTTGGCAGAAAATATCTTAAAACTGGCACAATACAAAGGAAATAAACATGTCCTCTTTTAAGAACTACAAAGAAAATTATGAAGCATTTTATTAAAAAAAAAATACGCTAAGAAAAGGAAGCACAAGTCTTGGTTAATAAAAAAAAGTTACAATCATAATTAAGAAATTCACCAAAACATGAAGTAATTTGACAGCTATCGTAAGTGCAAAAAGGATTTCCATTATTAATTCAAATCAATGCAACAAATATTTACTGTTTACTTAGTATGTGTTAGGCATTGTTCCAGTGTTATACAAAATTAAACGAATACAATAGCAATAAATAAACTCTCCTGTTTCTCCTGTTTTGTACCATGAGTCTGAAAGTGGAACAGTAAAAAATAAATAAATTTTAATTAAATGTAATACATAATTTTGGAGAATAACAAAACTGATATACATGCTGTATTATGAGATGTAAGTTGTTTAAAGCCCTTGTTTTAAAAAAGTTTGGCATATTATTTAATAAGCCATAAATATTTTATAAACTTTCATTCAGTAATTCTATTTCTAAAAATTTGGTCCAAGGAAATACATTCAAAAAGAGAAAAAAAGATCATAATGAATTAATTTGTTTACTGCAAGTTTATTTAGGTAGTAAAAAACTGGATATGTTCCCTGGAAAACTGATGACATTTAGTAATAATTATGAAGGAACCAAAAGGAAAATTTTAAGATGTATTTAGAGAAAAATAGAGATGCATAATTTTAATATTATGATAAATAGCACTTAAAAACATATATTTGGGAGAACATTCTAGAATAAAATAATTTAGTAAAGACACATATGCTACGATTCAAGGTGGTTTTCATTTATATTCAACATTTTATTGCTTGTCCAAAATGCCAAGAATGGAGACTTCCCTTGGGCAATCATTGAGCTGTTTTATGCTTTTGGATTTTTCAGTAATTAAGACAATGTATACAAAGAAGTTTTAGACCCTTTGCTAATACAAATTGTAGAACCCCAGCTGCCCACTATTCCATTTTCACAGGGGGTGTTTTAGAGTCACATCTTAACTAGTTAACCAGTTAACTGTTGCAGAACTGGGTAGCAGAGAAGTTAGTTAATAAAGGGAGGACCTCCAAGCCTTTGGCCAGTCGCACATTTAATCCCTTGAAACTTGACTCCTGTCTCTCAGTCCTTTCAAACTGGACATGGATTGGAGGGCTTAATTCCACCATTAAAGAATTAGAAGTAATGTGGTTTTATTCAGTTATGTGGGGAAGAGGAAAAGGAGAAAGTGGAACACCATGTGAGATATCATATATATAGGAGAAAAATATGTAGAGAGATAGATATAAAGTATGGTATTAATTTTAAAATGTAATGGGGATACCTGAGAACAAGACAATAGCACTGGCTGAACTATGCCCCCAAACAGCACTCCTGACCTGCTCTGATTAATTCATTTTAAGAGTGAACACAGTTCTTCTTTTAAACTTGTCCACCATAGTACAGCCAAATGAAATTCCAAGAAAATCTGGATAGTTCACAGCATATATCTCAAAGTTCTAGGTGTTCTACCTTCAATAACCTGCATTAGGCACATTTAGTCCAATCTAAATTTTCCTACCAGAAAAAGCATTTTTCTACTTTCTGAAGGAAGTAACTGCAATTAAAGCTTAACTTAATCTGCATTGCTAAACCAAGCAGTTAATATTCTGCTTACAAATTTAAGTGATCTTCCATTTTTTTCCAAGATGAAGGATAATAAATTACTTAAGTCTGTGTAATTAAAGGGTCCATCATGTAGTTTTAGGTCAGACAGTCTCAGATCACAAAAAAAATCATTTCATGACAAAAGGGGGCTATTGGATTTTGAAGGGCTAGAAGCAGAAAACATCATTCAAGATTGAGGAGGAGATGGATCGATGTGGCCAACTGGAAGATCCTACCACTCATCTTACCCACAAAGACAGACAAAACAACAAATAAACAGCTACACTTGGAGGAAAATAACTGAAGGAGAACACTGAAGCACATCAGAGTAAAAGAAATGCTAGTAAGCACAGAAACTCAGGATAGCCACATAGAGAACTTAAGGAAACCCCCAGCCTCCACTACCCCATCTCCCATCCAGGAGCAGCAGTGAATGAGGAGGAACTTCTCCCTGCAAGGAGAAGGTAAGTGAGGGGACCCCAGCAGCCCTCATCAATACCTTGAAAACCTACCATCCTCACCACTGGGGACCCCAGCAGTCCTCATAGGAACTAAGCTCAGATGAGGGAGCTTCCTATAGTTTAGACAGTTGTGCTCTCCCAGAGGAGCCAACATTGTGACCAACTGTCTGTGGCCAAGTGGCTACTGTGCCATTTTGGAACTGGAACTGTTGCTGGAGGGTGTCTTACCCTCAGGGAAAGTGATACCTTTTCATCCCAGAATCTAAGCTGCCCTTGAACTGACTTCCCCAAGCAGAACTGAGAGCAGCTATTTCACCCTACCCTGAAGGACTAGGCAGCGGTGGAACCACCTCATCCATCCCTGACAGTAGTAGCAGTGCCCCTCCCCACCAGGCCAGAGTGGAAGTTGCAAAGCTGCACATTCCATCTGGGGGAATCTTTAACCACCTCTCCCACTCATGGCTGTACCTCACTTAGCTGAAGTGGTGCATTGCCCCCTAGGGAATTGCTATCTTGGTGTAGTAGCAGGTCAGCCAAGGAGCTGCTTGGCTGAGCTGAGCAGCTGTGCATTCCAAGTCTGAGCTGAAACAATGCAGTTGAAAGCAGAGATACCCTGTCTTAGGGAATGAACAACTCTAGTACATTGCTTCTTCTGGAACTGGACTATTCCCCTAGAGACTGAGCTGCAGAGACACTCCTTCTACCGGGGAGTGAAGTCAGTGCTGTGCTGCTCCCTACCCCCCAAGGCCATAACAACAGCTATGCCCCACTGTACTGGGTTCTTGCTATCACTGTACCTACCTTACAGAGACTAAGATATTGCTGTGTCTCACTGTTGCAGGAGCTAGAGTCACAACTCCTGGGAATTGAGAGACAACTGATCTACATTTGCTCCAGTTCCTGAATGGCAGCTGTACTCAGCTCCCTGGTCTCAAGCCTTCAGAGCACCCTTTCTCCCCCAGAGTTGGGCCAGTCCTGTGCTTAGCCCTCCATGGTCAAAGTCACAGCTATAGCCTGGCCCACAGAGCCCAAGCTTCTGGGTGAGTGT
Organism: Galeopterus variegatus; assembly: GCF_000696425.1. Lineage (NCBI taxonomy): Eukaryota > Metazoa > Chordata > Mammalia > Dermoptera > Cynocephalidae > Galeopterus > Galeopterus variegatus. Next base: position 485,161 of record NW_007726869.1, on the reverse strand, counting down.
AGGGAGGGAGACTTCAGAGCCATAGATACTGGCATTGTGGGAAGTCACCATCCAACCCTGCCATACAGACTAAACCTGCACCCCAAGACCTAGGTATCACAACAGTTTCACAAGACACTGAGCCCAGGATCCCAGCTTCACAGCCACTCTGAGCATCTGCACCTGGAACCCAGCACCACTGCAGCTTCTTATAGGTCAGATCAGACCCAACCAAGAGGAATCCCCTTGGCAAAGTTTCCCCATTGTGGGAAAAATGAGAATAGGAGTACCCAAAAAGCCCTTGCCATTGAAGACTTTAATAACCTACACCACTGCTGCTGCTGCCACAAACTTCTACACCCTAGGGCACTGTGGCACCCACAGTTATTGGTGACACAGTTACTTATCACAGCTAAAGAATGTGTCCAGATTCTAGACCACTTCACTTACAAGAAAATAGAATCTTAATGATCTTAAGAAAATTCAACAAGATGCAAGAGAATACAGATAGACAACTCAATAAAATCTTTACAAGAAAATAGAATCACCACACCTTTCAACCAGCACACTAAGACCCAACTGCAGCAAAAGAATCTATCTATGAAAGCTACTCTGTAAAGTCTAGAAAAGGCAATTGTTTCACCAGATGCACAGACATAAATGCAAGGACACAAGAAACATGAAAAAGCAAAGAAATATAACACCACCAAAGGAACACAGTAACATACCCATGACAGACCCCAAGGAAAAGGAAATTAACAAACTGCAAAAAAGGAATTCAAAATAATGATCTTAAGAAAATTCAACAAGATGCAAGAGAATACAGATAGACAACTCAATAAAATCAGGAAAACAATTAATGATATGAACAAGAAATTTAACAAAGTGACAGATATCATGAAAAAGAACCAAACAGAAATCCTACAGCTGAAAATTCAATGAATGAAATAAAAAATACAATAGCTTTAACAAGAGAAGGAGCAAGCAGAAGAAGAAAATCTCTGAACTGAAAGATACGTCATTGGAAATTACCTAATAAGAAAGAGAGAAAGACAGAGAGAGAGAGAGAGAGAGAGAGAGGGAGAGAGAGAGAGAGAGAGAGAGAGAAAATAAAAAAGAATAAAGAAAACCTGCCAGAATTATTGGATACTGTTTGAGAACAAATATTTGAATTATGAGTGTTCTTGAAGGATGAGAGAGGGAAAAGGCATAGAAAACCTATTTAAGGAAATAATAGCTGAGAACTTTTCAAGTCTTGGGACAGATATATACATACATATCCAGGAAGCACAAAGGTTACCAAATAGATTCAACACCAAAAGGTCCTCTCAAGGCACTTTACAGTCAAAATATCAAAAGACAAAGACACTGAGAGAATTCTAAAAACAGCAAGAGAAAAGCATCATGTAACATATAAGGAAATCCCCATTTGACTAACAGCAGATTTCTCAGTAGAAAACTTACATGCCAGGAGATAATGGGATGATATATTCAAGGTGCTAATTGAAAAAAATTGTCAGCCAAAAATATTATATACAGCAAAGCCATCCTTGAGGAATAAAAGAGAAATAAAATATTTCACAGACAAGCAAAAACAGAGAATTTATCACCAGTAGGCCAGCCTTACAAGAAATGCTCAAGGGAGTTCTACATCTGGAAGTGAAAGGAAGATAACCATCATCAAGAAAACATGCAAAAGGATAAAACTCACTAGCAAAGCAGATATACAGATGGGAAAGAAAAGGAATCAAACCTTATCACTACAACAACAAAAAACCCCACAAAACTGCAATGATAAACAATAAGAGAGAAGAAGAAAGGAAGAAACGATATACAAAATAACCAGAAAACCATGGCAGGAGTAAGTCCTCACCTATTAATAATAACCTTGAATGTAAATGAACTAAATTCCCCAATTAAAAGACATAGACTTACTGAATGGATACAAAAATAAGGTCAAACTATATGCCATCTTCAAGAAACTCACTCCACCTTTAAAGACACACATACACTGAAAGTGAAGAGATACAAAAACATATTCCATACAAATGGAAACCAAAAGCAAGCAGTAGTAGCTATATTTATATCAAACAGGCTTTATCCAAAAATTGTAAAAAGAGACAAAGAAGGTCATTATATAATGTTAAAGGGGTCAATTCAGGAAGAGGATATAAAAATTGTAAATATATATGTACTCAACATTGGAGTGCCCAGTATATAAAGCAAATATTATAAGATCTAAAATGACAGAGAGACTCCAACACAATTAATAGTTGGGGTATTTAATACTCCCCTCTCAGCATTAGATAGAACATCTAAACAGAAAATCAATAAAGAAACATTGGATTTCAACTGCACTATACACCAAATGGACCTTACAGATATTTACAAAACATTCCATCCAACAGCTGCAGGATAAAAATTTTTCTCATCAGCACCTGGGACATTCTCCAGGACTGACCATCAGGGAAATGCAAATCAAAACTGCAATGAGATGCCATCTCATTCCAGTTAGAATGGCTATTATCAAAAAGACAAAAAGCAACGAATGCTGGCAAGGATGCAGAGAAAGGGAAACTCATATACTGCTGGTAGTAATGTAAATTAGTTTGATTATGAAAAACAGTTTGGACATTCCTTTAAAAACCTACAAATAGAACTACCATATGATCCAGCAATCCCACTACTGGGTATATATCCAAAGGAAAGGAAATACTGCTGGTAGTAATGTAAATTAGTTTGATTATGAAAAACAGTTTGGACATTCCTTTAAAAACCTACAAATAGAACTACCATGTGATCCAGCAATCCCACTACTGGGTATATATCCAAAGGAAAGGAAATCAGCATATCAAAGAGATATTTGCATTCCCATGTTCATTGCAGCACTTTTCGCAATAACCAAGATATGGGATTAATCCAACTGTCCTTCAACAGATGAATGAATAAACAAAATGTGGTATATAACACAAGGGAATACTATTCATCCATAAGAAAGAATGCAATCCTGCCACTGTGGCAATATGGATGATCTTGGAGGACATCTTGTTAAGTGAAATAAGTCAGGAACAGAAAGAGATTTCTGCATGTTCTTACTCATATGTGGAAGCTAAGGAAGTTGATCACGCAGAAGCAGAGAGTAGAATGGCAATTACCAGAGGCTGGAAAGGATAGGTGGGGAAGGAGGAGAGTGAGAGGTTTGTTAATGGATACAAAAGTACAGCTAGATAGGAGGAATAATGTCTAGTGTTCTATAGCACTGTAGGGTGACTATAATTAACAACAATTTATTGTATAGTTTCAGTTAGCTAGAAGAGAGGGTTTTGAATGTTTCCAGTAGAAAAAAATGATACATGTTTGAGATAGTGGAAAAAAAATCAGTGGTTGGTAGGATTTCAGAGGATGAGGGAGGTTGGGGAAGGAGGGATGAATAGGTGGACCATGGAGGATTTTTAGGGCAGCAAAACTACTCTGTATGATACTATAATGGTGAATACATGACATTATGCATTTAGCAAAACCCATGGAACTGTACAATACAAAAAGGGAAACCGAATGTAAAATTAAGTTAATAATAATATATCAACATTGATTCATAGTTGTCATAAATGTACCACACTAATGTAACATGTTAATAATAGGAGAAACTCTTTATTCGCGTGGAACTATCTATCCTTTCTGCTTAATTTCTCTATAAAACTAAAACTTTCATAAAAATAAAGAAAAAAATGGATAGAGATGACTGAAGAAAATGGGCTCAGAGGCTTTATTCTGTTTTGTTGTTTCAGGGAACTCTCTTGGTTCAGAGTGATTCAAGGTTTAATGTGTCCAGAAAGATGGAGCAGGGGTTGCAGCTAGAAATTCAGTCTCAACTCCTCCTTTATTCATCACGCGCAGTTTTGGTCTGGACCTGTTGGGCCTGGGAGCATGCCATTCACTGAGTCAGGACTGGTTCAGGAACTCAGCTTATGCCAGACTGTGTACGACATGCCCCGGACCACACAGATCAAATTTAGAACATGCATGTGAACAGTTTTGGTCTGGACCTGTTGAGCCTGGGAGCATGCCATTCGCTGAGTCAGGACTGGTTCAGGAACTCAGCCTATGCCAGACTGTGTACGACATGCCCCGGACCACACAGATCAAATTTAGAACATGCATGTGATAGTCTGGAACATGAAGCTAGATGTGAGGGTTTCTTGTGGACATACAGGGATGAGATTTAACTGCACTTGAGAGAGAGAGCCACTGGAAGATACACTTCTTTTGATGGTCATACAATGAGAAATGACAACCTAGGATTGCTTCAACCATTTTGCTATTAATAGGAATCCTACTTCTGAAGAAAAAAAGTCTATATGGAGGAAATCTATTATTTTTTGATGTTAGAATGTGTTTAGCAAGTGTCATCATGATCTTTTCTTTGATTTAATTGCTTCCAGCTAAATGATGCCTCTGTTTGAGTCATGATTTGATATAAGAAACTATTAACTTCTTCCAAAAATTCACCATAAAATCATTGGTTATTATGTGGCACAATCTAAATAGGTAGAGAAATTTTCTTCACACACAAAATATAATTAATTATATTAAGTCCTTTCTACATGTCTAGTAAACTAACAAAAATTACTTTCAAAATGTTTATAGCTTATAATACTCTGCGTTTTTTGCTTATCAAATACATTTATTAATATTTCATGAAAACTATTTATTGGAAGATCATATTTAATTATCCAGCCTTTATTGTTTTTTATTAATCTACAAGCCATTCAATTAATATCAAATATTACTTGGAAAAAAGTCAGGATTTAATAAATTGAAAAATAAAATATATTAAATATTTTACTTGTGATAACAGTTTTATGTAATTTATCAGTGAAAGTAATAGTCTTTCCATTGGAATTATTTTGCCTTAAATGCTATATTATATGCCTTTATTTCCACATCTTCTCTTTCCCAGCTTTCTTTATTTAATTTTATATATTTGATCACTTTTATAATGCATTAATCAGCTTTAATAAAACAATTTTTTATGCAAAACTAAATAAATTAGTGAAAGTTATAATACTCTCACAATTCAAACCTGAACTTTTAAACAAAAAGTCCACTTTCCAAGTTCTTAATTATTCCTATTTCACAATTTCTATTATAGTGAGTATTTATTTAACACTTGACAAATTTTCCAAACAAGTTTGCTGCTCTGGTGGCATAGGCTGCCAATTGAGTTAAAAATACTTTTAATTTTCATTATGTCAATTCCTAGACAGTTTAATGTCACCTTATTCTCTCTAATGTTTATTTAATATGTGATAATAAGTGTAAAGTTCATCAAGAAAAAAGATAATGATTTGCTCTGTTTACGTCTTCTATTTCCTTCTCCACAAATAACTAAATGTGATAATGTAGTGCCAAATTAAAACATTCAGAAATTTTTATAGAAATTTGGCTTAAATCCTGGACTTTGTCCTTCATCTTATATTGATACAACCGTATCATAAGATTTTCGTTCAAATATTTCGTGGTTAAATTACTTTTCTTGAACACCGGCAATAAAGATCGATATGTTATTTCAGATGATTTTCTTCTAGTTCCATGATCAATGGAGACTATAAAACTGTCTTCAGTCTTGTATTTCACATTTTAAGTTCATTATTAATCAATTCTATGTGAAACAATTGAAGCTTCATCAGTGAAAATTGAAATTCTGTACTCTTAATGTGCACATTTTTCCAAAAAAGTGGGAAAGTTCCAAAAAGTTTTCAAAAAATAATTGTTTCCCAGAAGTGAAAATATAAATATAGAGTACAATAATATGTGCATATGAGTGCATATTATAATTTTTGTAATGTGTTATTATTATTTTGTATCTGGAAGTGCTTGAATATTTCTAACATAAAATAAAGTTCTGATGGTACTTTCTAAATGTTTTTATATACTTTATTGATATTCTTTAAAAAAAATTTGGAAGTTTATATTATTTCAAATGTTTTATTCTGTGATACTGATTGATGTGATATTATATGAAACTGAATGGATATCTGATTGATGATTTTCCTTCTTTTATGGTTGCGATTTTTTTTTATTTGAACCACAAGCTTTAATGAAATGCTCAACATTCTGATGAAATAAATGTGTTAAGCACTTTCAGTTTTATTAACACAGAATTTTACTATTTTTTAATGCTCAAAAGCAATGATAAGCTACTTATACATTTATTGAAAATAGTTGTTTACTGAATGGAAATTCAAGAAATGCAAATGACTTGTTTTATTTCGTATTAATTCTAGCATATTATCAAAATTCATTCCAGGCTTTTCTGATTTTTACCCAGCATTGGAAGATAGTCCAGAAGAGAGTTTATAATTTTATTTCATTATATCTTTGCTGTGCTCCCATAAATTCTAAAGATTCAGGTTTATAATAGAGACATCTGTCGCTATTCAAACTCTCACTATACTAATAAATTCCTGTAATAAGGAATATCTGTGTTAATAAGCAATGACAATTTTAATTTAAAGACAATGAAAATGCTGATTCTCCTAAAACATAGAACACTTTTTTGAAAATGTCCTATTAAATTCCTGTAATAAGGAATATCTGTGTTAATAAGCAATGACAATTTATTAATTTAAAGACAATGAAAATGCTGATTCTCCTAAAACATAGAACACTTTTTTGAAAATGTACATGCTGCCTACCATGACATAGTTCCACGTGGTAGGTAGAACTGCATATGTTTTGAATATCCTAACAGAAGAGGACTATTTATCAATAGATATATGACAATTAATTTGAATTAATAAGAATGCTGTAGTTTATTTTTATCAATGACCTCACTATTTCACCAACCCCTGTATCCATGTGCTTTGATCAAATCAGCAAATTTTACAAGATAACCCTGGCTGATGAAGGTGGTAAAACCATCAACAGGGCAAATTCTTACAATGGTGTTGGAAAACAACTTAAAATCAATTACAAGACTTAAAAATATTTATTCTTTTTGGCCAAACAGATTGTATCAGTTGGTTATGCTGTGAAATACTACTCTCAAACTTGGGTAAAATGACAAACATTTATTACTCTTTTTTTTTTTTAACACTTGTGCATCTGCATCAGCTGCCATTCAGGGAGGTAGCCCTGTTTCTGCAGTAGTCTGACAATTGGCTGGAGGGACAGAAGCAAATGGGTCACTCACCTCCCATCAATCAGCAGCTGGTTTAATGGCAGCTGGAAGGATTCAAAGAACCAGGGCAGAAGCTACAAGGCCTCTTGAGACCTAGGCTTAGAACTGTAACAATTTTCACTTCTGCTGCACTTTATTGGTACAAGCAAAACACGAGTTTTGATTCGAGCAGTGGAGAAACAAATTTCATGTCTTGATGGGAGAAGGTGCAAAATGACATTGCAAAGGGGCATAGGTACTGGAGGTGTAAAGAATTGTGGCCAATTTTGCAAACTACCTCACAGATCCTATCAATATCTTCTAAGGAATTATCCTAAATATAGGGGCTAAGGACATTCAATACACAAAGGTGTTTACAGCAGTAAAATTAGGGGAAACAGCTTTTCCAACTCTTGAGGAAAATGATCACCTATGTAATGAAAAGTTTACTTTGTAGAATAATATGCAGATAACATTTAAAACATAAGGAACAAATACTTGTGTTATAATGTGAAGTTGAAAAATGAAATAGAAATGCATGAATGTAGTAAAATTACATCTAAATCAAACATTTTGAAAGAAAATACATCAAAATGTTCATACTAAAATGTGTTTGATTAGCAAGACCATATATTTTTAATCTGCTTATTTTTCTGAACTTCATGCTTCTCTATATTGTATATGTATAGCTCCTAAGATATTAGACATTGCTCTAAATCTTTTCTCACTGAAACAATTTTAGTGTTTGTTTTATACTCTCGAAATAAAATATTCCAGGGAGGAATTTTTTGTTTCCTATAAAATGTTGACTTTAGAAGAACACCAGTCATCTAAAGTTTATCAATTAAATAAAGAAAAATATATTAATTGGAAAAAGCATCTTAAATGGCAAAATTCCCTTAAAAATCTTTCCTGGAAATGAAAATATCTAAGAGGGGCCGGCCCAGTGGCGCACTGGAGAATGCGCTGCTTGGGAGCGTGGCGGCGCTCCCGCTGAGGGTTTGGATCCCATGTGGAGACCGGTTCCCGCTCACTGGTTGAGCGCGGTGCAGGCGCAACACCGAGGGTTGCGATCCCGTTGCCGGTCAGTAAAAAAAGACAAAAAGGAAGAAAAGAAAAAAGAAAATATCTAAGAGTAACCAGTCTTAAAATATACATCACTAATGGACAAAGAATATATGTAAAAAGAGAACCAAAATCAAAAAGAACAAAACAAAAATAGAAATGTAAAAGTTGTTTCCATTTCTTCTTTATGTTTTGACTATATGCAGTCTTACAATAATTCATCTTTTTATTGGATATTATAGATAGATCTATTTTATTAAATAGAGCTCTTTAGTAGTTTAACTTTTTTGAGGTTTTTACATAGTAAACTTGATAAATTATACTATTTCTAAAAAAAGAAAAGCCAATTCATTTTTAGGCCTGCTGAAATAAGCAAGATTGAAATATTGACCGTTTCTCACTGAAACAATTTTAGTGATTGTTTTATATGCCCTAAATAAATTCTTCTAAGGAGGAATTTTTTGATTCTTATGAAATGTGGACTTTAGAAGAACATCAATCATCTAAAGTTTATCAGTTAACTAACCAACAGATACTAAATAGGAAAAAAAGTCTTTAAATTAGTTTGATAAATTTGAACAATAACCCTGTCTAGCTAGTTATATAGGATTTATATAACAAGAGTGAAAAATCATATTTTGATGATACAAATGAAATAGAACAATGGTATTTTTAAATAGCTTAAACTGAATTTCTGACTTTTCCCATAAATTAAGTTTAAGCTCTACATACTGAAGAACGTAATTGTTGTTCTCATCCAACCCCCTTTTCCACAGATTCTTTTTATAGGCCATGTTGTAAATCAGTATATCCGGTTCCCAAATAGTCTCTGAAATCATTCAGCAGAAGCAGCAATGAAATACTAGACTCAATTTAGTTTCCTATATGTATGGTACATTCTTGCTTTCTCTAAGCAACCTAAAAATTAAAAAAAGCCCATTCTTAGCTAGAACGATGACATGTAAATTGTTAATATATCAATTGATTCAAATTACAAAATTTACACCTTTTATCTGCATAATAGTTCACAGCACAAGTGCACTTTCTTTGTCATTCAATTGATTCAAAACCAAAAATGATGTCCTTTCTATTGGTAAGCCAGATATCATGACAATATTAAGTAAAAATGCTCTTATGTGCTGCATTAAAAGTAAGAAATAAATCAACAGAGTTGGTAGGTGATTAATATAAAAATTTTAAAGTGGAAACTTTAATTAGCAGTTTTCATTAGAATATTGAAAGATCGTGGGCAACTCTGTTAAGTACAAAGAGGCCAGATGTGATAAGGACTAAACAGAATTCATTGGATCAATTTCCCATATTATAACATAAAGGCTTCTGGTATATTGAGTATCTTGCTAATTATTCAGGCAGAAATACTTTTATTTCTGTTTCAAAGAAGAGTAGACGGTATTTTTGCCTCGATGTTAAATTCGTTTTGAGTAATCATTATGCTCTTCTCTCCAGCCTCTGGCAATCTTTAGTAGCAACAGAAATAATGAACACTACACTTTTTAGTATGTATTTAAAAATTCACCTTCCACTTATTTGGCACTCACAGAATAACCAAAAATTCATTATGGTCTTGCTTTTCTAATTAGAGATGCTTACCCAAGTGCCAGCGATGAATCAAAACTACAGGGCAAATGTCATCTAGCATTCCGTAGCCTTGCCACACCCACTGGAGAAGAACTGACTTGGAAAATAACCAGTATTACACTGGGAATTAGAACCAAGAAATCCAGCAGTGGGGGCAGTAAGAGATGATGCAGAGGAGCTGGGCAACAGGGTCACCAAAGGTCATGCTAGTAAGAGAAAGAGGAACAGAAATGATAAGCAGAGAGACCACTGAGCCCCACAGCAAGTTGCAAAAGGAGCCAGAATGTCTGCTCTATTCCTGAGAAGATTCCTTTCCCAGGCTCTGAGGATCTTTTCAAGAATCTCCTTTTTACTTTGAGGTAACTTGAATGAATCTGTTCTTTGCAACCAAACCTTAGAGATAAAAACCCTCCTGAAAGTTGACAGGCAGGGAAGATAACTTACAGCTGAGGAAAGAATCAAAACAAACAAATGAAAAAACAAACTAGCAAATAGAGGAAAGTTGTTCAGAGAAGGCCATGTTTGAGCTAAGCGTTAGATATACTGATCTATCTGACAAGTTGCTTGTGCCAATATGTCTGTCTTTAAGATGGTAGTTTGAGAGCCTTGATATCAGGCCTTTGGTGTTAAAAGTTTATCATATTTGATAAAAAACGAAAGTTTATTGTATTGAGCTTTATACACATTTCTGCATGGAATAATACGAAAGCATGAGAAATTGTCACAAAAAAATTTACTTTAGTACAGTTCAATATGAAATTAAGTGGTTTGCTAATAAATACAACTTTAGAAACCACTAACAAGGATATCTCCCCATATTCGTTCAGTACTGAAGTTAATAAACCATTTTCACATAAGAATCCTACAGCATCTATCTGAAAGTTGTCATAACCAACATTTTATTCCACTGAAGACAAAAAAATGAAAATGTCCCCCAAATCTTTTTAACATGTATATGACTAATGTCATACCCTCTGTCTTAGATTTTAAAACCAACCAAATAAGAAAAAGTCTTCAGTATCACTAAGCTAATTTAATTTTTTTACACGTTACTCGTAAGATCATATGCAAACACTGGAAAGATTTCAAAAGCTAAGCAAAATAACTACATAAACAGGAGGACTTAAAAATGTAAATACTTAAAAATTTTTGTCCGATAATGGTATTACTAGAGAGGGCAGTAAGCATATTTCACAAAGGATTCTAAACATATTGCATCATATTCAATATGCAAAAGTATTTTACTCTTTCTCATGATTCCTTAGCCAACAATGTCGTCCCCAAATATCATGGCATAACGGAGAAGTGGTATTGGTTTAATTTAGATTTGATTTATGTGCTGTATCATCAGGAACAGATAAACCTGCATAATAAACAGCATATGTTGGCCTTAACCAAGCATGTGGACTCTGTTATATAAAAAGCAAATGTTCAAGTAACAAAATTAATATTAATGTGTTCTGCAAAATCAAAGTCAGGAGCTACTTCTGCTGGAGCTGAGTTATCACAGACTGTAGGTTAAATCCTATTTATTTCACATAATGGAAGGGACCTGGTGGTCTCCAGTATTGAATCCCACAGGTCTAATACCCCAAACTAAGTTCGATATTTTTCATACAGAAATTCCCTCCATGAGAAATATGAATTTCAAAAAATCTGCAGTCACAGCCTTGGACATAAAAACTGGAATTATGTAGAAGAAAACCACCATTGTTGCAAATTCTTCCAAACCATATTCAAAGTCACTCTGTGTTCCATTGGCGTCACTTCACATGGTAGGCAACAATAAGCCAGAAAAGAAATTCCCTTTAAGAACAAGGGGCAGGGCAATCATGTTCAACTTTGCCCTGGCCTTTGCTACTGGAGGCACGTTTATCATTTAAAACCCCTGCAATTAAAAATGAATGCTTAAAAATTATCCTATACTTAACTCAAGAGACTGTTTTGTCTGAAATCCCATATTATAACTCAGTTTTGATCTCTAAAATGACATTTACTCATATAATCATATGTCATATACACATTTTCCATATTTGCTGCCCCTCTCTTGGGTCTGCTGTTCTGTCTCTCATTCTGTCCACAAAGACAAATAACAGTTGTCAAGACACTGCTCTCCCTTAGTCAGAACATGGAAGGAGTTTTTTGCTTTTCATAAAACTGCTTTCTAAAATGGGTTTACAGCCAACCTTGCTTAGAACCAAATATTTGGTTCCCTTGTTAATATTTCTCTGAAATAGTCAGAAAGAGATCTGCCTATTTAATATTAATGTGTATTCATAGAATGAATCACCTTGGGGTTCTCTGTAGTTTTATCTAACAAAGAAGTTTCAAACACATTGCTATGGTCTGAACATCCCCCAAATGTCATTTGTTGAAACCTAATCCCCAATGCGATGGTGTTAGGAGGTGGCACCTTTGGGGAATGATTTGGTCCTGAGAGAAGAGCTCTCATGAATGAGATTAATGCCCTTTAAAAAGAAGCTCTGGAGAGCTGCCTTGGTTCTTCATCATGTAAAGATGCAGTGAGAAGGTGTCTTCTATGAACCAGGAAACAGCCTTCATCAGACACCGAATCTGCCCACGACTTGACTTAGACTTCCCAGCCTCCAGCACTGTGAGAAATAAATTTCTGTTGTTTATGAGCTACCCAGTCTATGATGTTTTGTTCTAAGATCCTGAACAGACTAAGATACATATCCTGTGTCTTTCTCCATCATGAAATCACACAAACAAATCCCCTGCCTCAGAAATTCAGTTTTATATCTTTGACCTCATGTAAAAGCACGAAGGGTAGGAAAAAAGTAAACTGAGAAATTATTTAAATACTCCTATGTTTAGTTATTTACAAAAGGGGGGGGAAAGGTCACAAGCCTAAAAGGCATTATTTTAAATTATTTTATAATACCAAATGACCCCTTTAAGGTATGATTTGCTCAAAATTTTAAAAACCTACAATACTGTTCACAGCTGAGGCCCCATGTCAAAAGCCATTGATAATAATGCCATTCATTTCTTTAAAAATTGTTTCTTCAAATATAAAAAAAGTATCTTTTCTACAAAATATTTTAGAGGAACAAAGAAAAATCTGAGGAAATAAAGATAGCTTGTGATCCTTTACCCAGATAAAACCATTGTTAATTTTTTGACACAAACTTTCATAGTGTACATGTGTGTATCAAAAATGTGATCATATATTTGATATATTTGTATCATCATCTCTTTTCATTTACTAACAATATATCATGAGACTCTCTCAACACTAACAAGTGCATTTGTGCATTATTTTTAATGACTACGCACTATTGCATTGTTGGCTAGATGCACAAACTTTAAGTTGGTAAATTAAGATGTTTCCAGTTTTTCCCTATTGAGGACAACATTGTGATGACTATAGTTGAAAACATGTCTTGGTGCACAAGCCCCATCGCCTTCTTAAGACACATTTTCAGAAGTGAAATTGCTGAGTCACAGAGTTAGCACATTTTAAAATCTGAATTATGTTGTCCAACTGCCTTACAACCAGCAGTAAATGGATGTACCCCTTGCCCTATCTCCATTCATTTCTCATAGTCAACAAATACTGATTGGGTGTTTCCTATGTACTGGGGTGTATGCTAGGGACTAGATAAAGAGGTACAGGATGACTAGTCATGGTTCCAGCTAACTCCTCCCAGAACTTAGAGATAAGTAACAGGATATACATGTAATGTAAATGCAATGTTATCAGTGATAGAGTTTTAGCAACATGTGCAGAGTTCATTAAGAAGGATAAATAACATTTATTAAACATGTGACATGTGCTTTCACATGTGTTACCTCATTTTCTGGTACATTTTCATAAGAGAGAGGTCTTAAGATGTTTATTCTATATAGAAAAACAAATCTAAGACTCAGAGAATTTAAGTTACTTTTATAGGCTTGGCTGATCTAGTTTCAGTTCAGTCACCCTCTAGCTTTGTGCCCTTGAATGAGTGAACTTCTGAGACACAGTTTTCTCATCCAGATAATGAGGATAAATCAGTCTTCAGGACCATGGCAAGGAAGGACTAAATTAAATGAGAGTTCCTTTTTGTTTGTTTGTTTAGAAGAGACTTTTTAAAATTAGTTGTTCTTAATTGACTCATGATAATTATTTATATGAAGTACAATGTGATATTTGGGTACATTTATACAGTATGCAATGTATCAGAGTAATCAGCATATCTATCACCTCAAACATTTGTCATTTCTTTGTGTTGAGAACATTCAAAATCCTCTCCATTAACTATTTGAAATTATACAATACATTCTTGTTAACTGTAGTCTACCTACAGAATTACTGTAAAGCATTTAGTGCAGTGCTTGGTACGCAGTAAGCATTCAATAGACGTTGTTACCACCAATACCACTGCTGCCTCTACTAATAACCCCCCCCCCAAATAGAGAAAAAGACCACATTTTTTCTTAATCCATTTCATAATCAGAAATATTTTCTTCAGTGTTCAACTTAAATCTCCTCAATGTCCTTTAGGGACATCTGACAATGTAAACGTCTCTTGCTTAAGCAAAGGAATTGAAATGTTTCTAATATTTTCTTGTTTACTGATTATTTAATTATTTTTACCAAAAGTCCACTGTCTCTCCCTATCCTGCACTTGGTTTTGAGTATCTGAATAAGTTACTATAAATTGAGTTCTTAAAGTGATCTGAAGTACATTTTTGAAAATGTTCCAGCAAAATGAGCAATTAGTATGTCTAAGGGCAGAAAGAACAGCCTGTGCTCAGTGGAGTCATGTTACTCCTATAGAGTTTTGAGGTAAATACACATCATATTACGACTCTAATTTTAGCACTTCACATTTATAAAAAATATATGTCATAAGCGACATATTCTGAGTGTCTCAAGTAATTGATTAAATCAAATCATTTTTTACTTTAATTATTCCAGAAATTGCTTATTGTTCATGGCACAGCTGGCATTTGGTACTCTTGTTTTAACTTTGATAGTGTTTCTAAATAAAAAGTGTGCCACCTTTGCTTATTTTTGTTAGTTAAACAGAAAGATTTGGTTGATAGAGACAGAGGAAGAGAAGTTTTGATATGTATTTATGCCTTCGATATTCAGATTAATCAGTTAAAAGGCTCTATTTGGGCTTCGAAACACAGATAAAATAGCTCTCAAAGTGAAACTATCCTAATCATTTAAAAAAACATAAAGATGTTTCTCATTAAACATGTAAAGAGGTGGAGAAATTATCTGCCCCCAAATGCGCAAGTAAGCAGCAGGAAGAATCTAAAAAAGGTGAATACCAGTATCTTGAAAATGTACCACTCTAGCCATCTGACTTACCTAAATGTAGCTCCCTGACATGTTTCTTTACTAAGCTCACAAATTGTCTTTGTCGGCTGCTTTAATTTCAAGTTGTAGGCCATATAGTGTTGGTGGAATATTTGTCCCAAATTCCAATGTAAGTTTGCTTTTGTTTTCAATGATTTGAAGACTTTATGGATCACTAAGCCTTAATTATTACTACAGCAAAGAAATTCATTCATCAACAAAATGTTATCTGCAATGAGAGATTATCACATTGAGAATTTGTGGGATGCCATGAGAAGGGAAAAAAAACATTCTACCTCACTAGAAAAAACATACAAATGACTTGCAATTAACATAATTTAAATAATAAGAAATAATAAAGAAATAATATATGTGTTGCTATAATCATTTTTAGCACAAATATTGGGTTTTTAAAGCTATTTACAAATTCAGATTGCAATATAGCAATACAAATCCACTCCTAAAAATGAATGATACTCACTTTTCTTTTTTCCACATAAAGTACACTTCAGAAACCCTCTCTGACCAGAAGAGAACCATATTATCCAATAGTAGGAAACATTCTTTTCCTGAAAATAAAACATCAACCTTGGAAATGCAGTATCAGTGAATTCACCATTGCAGGGAGTTCGAAGGCCAAAGAGCTCTAGCTGGTGGGGGGTGTGGGGGGATTATTTATTTTCTCTAAGTGTTATATAGTCCTGCAGTGACTTCAAAGTCAGACCCATTTCCAGTCCTGTAAGATATAAAATGTAGTACTCGTGTCAAGTGGATTTTTGAGTGGGTTATTTATTTCCACCTCTCTTGTATTTATGGACAGGTTGAGTACAAGGTCTGAGCCTGCTTGAGAAAGAGATAAAAAGACTGTACTCTAAAGATGTAAGTTTAAACAAGAAAATAAGGCTCGACGTTAGCACATTTAACTGAAAAGCTTGGGAAATGTCTATAGCTCTTCACAATTCAGTTTCATGTGCAAATTTTAATTTGCAAACATGAAAATTGAGAATTTCTACATTGTTACATACAGTGTAGTTATAAATGATAGTTTATAGAAACAAAAATATGTGCTGTGTACATTTCCTAAGAACATGAAAGTTTGGTTGTATCTATATAATTTGGTTTTCTTTGTTTTTGTAAAGCTGTCTCAGATTCCCAAGTTCTCTTTCAGTGAACAATATCCATTTTTAGCACTCTCATTTACTTTTTCTATAAAACTCCATTTTTTATTAAAGTTTGTACCACAACTAAGTAGAAAAATAAATATTCTGGTATAGTCATATTTTCGATGAGGCTCTTAACTCATCATCACATGTTAAAACTGTACATAATTTATGTTAACTGAAGATTTATGTCCTTAGAACCTTTTAATAGTGAATGCTTTATTTCCCAAATGTATACACTGTTTGTTCAGATTCTTATAAAATATTTAACAAGTTACTCTAATGTCCTTAGGTAAAAATAAATTATCTTAGGAAATGAGACCAGTCTAATTAAATCAGGTGCTATGTAGCTTTCTACCTGTCCATAATCACATATAAAAAAATTGCTTTTACTAAAAAGAAAACACATACGGCATTAATTAGCTTTTGGGGATGGTTAATGTTAAAAATGGGATGGCTTTAGAATTAAATAATTTACTTCTCATGATTTTGGAACAATTGTTGAGGGCATGAAATACAGTTTTAGGGGATAAAATTTTGCTAAAAAGGAGCTTTCTGCTTTCTCCTAGCTTGAACCTATATGAAACAGCTTTTACTTTCTTATTTAAGTGGTCTATGCCAGTGTTTACCTGGAACCAATCCCAGGTGAGCTTTTCAAAATAGAAAACTTGTTGTAAATTGATTTAAAAAATTGTTAACTCCAAATCCCAATGGGTTAGTACAAGAAATGATCTCTTCTTGAAAATAATATATGTCTGGCTTAGGTTAACAAATGTTTTTCGGGGCTGGCCCGGTGGCGCACTGCTACAGTGTGCCGCTTGGGAGCGCGGCGGCGCTCCCGCCGAGGGTTCGGATCCCACATACAGACCGGTTCCTGCTCACTGGCTGAGCGAGGTGCGGGCGCAACACCGAGGGTTGCAATCCCATTGCCTGTCCCGGTCCAGTACGGGCACGATACTGAGGGTTGCGATCCATTGCCGGTCACGAAAAAAGACAAAAAGGAAAAAAAAAACAAAAAAAAAAAAAAAAGGTTTTTCCTCTTTATGGTGTTTTTGGGACCTAGGCAGAGGGAGACTTTACTATCCTGTGATGCTGTCAACTTACTCATGGCTTCAGCATTTGCTATAGCAAGAGATGAGAGAGCTTAGAGAACTCATAGCTGTTCTTAAGAGAAGCACTTCATTTCTGTTCACAGTTCATTAGCAAGTTATGTCCCTGACGTACTTCAAAGGATGTTGGGAAATTTTCAAGCAAAGAGAAAAGAATCAATTATGGTGAAGACTAGTAATTGCTACCACCTCCTATTTACTAAATATTCAGTACACTCTTTTTCCCACACACAACACATACTCAACATCTCCACGTAGAAGACAACCTGAAGCCCAACCAGCCAATGCCTGAATCTCAAAGTCCAGAGTATCTAGTGAAATGCAGTAATCCCTGCCAAGCTCAGATGTGGCTTCTGTAGGTCTGGAGACTTGTGAATTTTATTAATGTAAAAGCCAAATAACTTGCCAAATAAAACAAGAAGAAATTATGACAAAACAAAGTCAAATTATACACACACACACACACACACACACACACACACACAGAGTCTATAAATGAAGGTGTGACAGGTCCAGGATAATTACAATAATGCCTCAGTTTTACAAAGAAAAATGAGACATCCACCTCAGCCCCTTTAAATCCTGAAGTTCTGCTGAGCACTCACAGTGAAGGTTCCCTACCTGTATGCGGCTTCTGTCTCCACCCTACCACAGGTTCTCTTTTTTCCATTCCCTTCTTTGGTCATATCTGAGGATAGGTCCCCTCGAGACCATACAACTTTCTCAGCCTCATCCTTCCTCACATAAGCTGGTGCACAAAGACCATTTTCAGCCGCATACAGTCAAAGGCCTCTTTAGTCCAGGCTTGTGGTTCCTTTGGCAGTACATTTCTCCCAAGTATTTAAGAGGCTTCTCTATTTTTTTTTCAGTCAGTTCCATGTGCCAGTAACCACACCCACACTTTTAAATACCTAGTTCCCAAATCTCCTAGATCTCTTCGTTTTCTCAACCCCATGCCTTTTTCTCTCAATTTGATGGTGGCTAACTGAAGCTTATCTGTAATAACAGGTGGAAAGGACCCACTTTTAAAATTTTTCTGCCTTAAGGACTTTAATAAACTTAAGGTCTTTAATTAACTTTAGTCAACTGAAATGTTTTATTGAATGTCTGTTACTTAAAGCCTGTGTAAAAATACTTTGCTTACAGTTTGGGGTCTAGAAGCAGTTGTTTTTTCCAGTGCTATAAGAATCCACATTTCTAGGTCCTCTTTATTTCTTCCCATTTCTGCTTGTGAATCAGACAATTCTTTCCTGAATTCATCTTTGATTTTACCTTGCCAAACATAGCCAATAGCAGTTAACATACAATACTATGGTATGATTTCCCCCTCTTACTCAGGAGCTAAAAGTTACCTAGGCCTACTGTATACTTTCCAAATGTTTTATTACTACATAACATGGATTTTCTTCTTTGTCTATTTCAGAATCAATTTTTTTACTGCCTGTTCACTGCCTCTCAAGTACATATAAAGTATTTTATTATGGTAGAACCCTATTTCTAAAACTAATTTCTGTGTTAGTGAGAAAAGATGAGTTTATACTTAGGTAACAAATTAACCACAGAATCTCAGTCACTTGTAATAACACAGGCTAACTTCTTGTTCACAGAAAATACATACTTATAAGAAAACTTGCCTCCATATAGTCACTCTGAAAATGGAACTATTGGTTGTCCCACTGTCTTTTATCCTGCCGTCTCAATCTGTGTCTCCTGAGGTGGCCAGATCATGAGGAACTTACAATCATACTTAAATGCCTCAGACTCGAGGTGACATGTGACACTTTCTCTCATAGCCTTAGTCCACTATTAGATGTGTGGTCCTGCCCTAATGGCAAGGGAGACTGGAAAGCCTTTACATGTGTCTTGAAAGGAAAGGAAAACTGGCTATTGTGGGTTCTAGTGATTTCTATCTCCCTGTATTTATAATGTTCATAGAAACATAGAAACATAGATAAGCCACAGAAGCATAATTTGGTCACCACCATGGTGGGAAACACTTGGGAAGTAAAGTATTGAATCATATAATAAGTATGAATGGGAAGAAAAATTTGATTCATTGTTTTAATTATAATAATATTCATACCTAGTGACTAATAATGTATAAAAGAAAGCCATATAACAATCTAATTAGTTTTTAAACTTAAAAAAAAAGAAATAAACTCCCTCAGAACTAATGACACCACATGGAAACCAGATTATTAAACAAAAGTAAAGTCATAAGCAGGAAAATAGTAAGAAGTGGGACAGGAAAAATGGAGAAAAAGAGATGAGTAATAGAGGGAAATGAAAGAGTAAAACCATATTCAAACAAATGTTCAGGAAAGATTCAAAATGTTACAAAATATAAAGTAATTATTTTATTTTTTATTTTAATTTATCAATATACAATATAGATGATTTTTGTGGCCCTTTACCAATTCCTCCTCTTCCTCCCTCCCTCTGCCCACTCCCCCATCAACATCATATCTATTCACTTGTCTTAGCAAGCTCAAGGAATTGTTGTGATTGTTGTGTCTTCTTTTTCCCTCCCCATTCATTTGTATATTTACTTTTAGTGAAATAAGCCAGATACAGAAAGAGAAATACCACATGTTCTCACTTATTTGTGAGAGCTAATAAAAAAAATAAAGTAATATTTCTTTTTTTTTTTGTCCTCTTTTTTTTTTTTGAGACTGGCTACACCGCGCTCAGCCAGTGAGCGCTGTGAGCGCACCGGTCATCCCTATATAGGATCCGAACCCACGGCGGGAGCGCTGCTGCACTCCCAGTGCCACACTCTCCCCAGCATGCCACGGGCTTGGCCCAAAATAAAGTAACATTTCTAATAAAGATAATTTGTAAGTCCATGTGAGGCATTATCTTATAACTTCAAAGCTTTATCATAGCTAGAATATTAAGGTTCAATATAAATAGAAAGGTCCTAAAAGATTCTCAGAAATAGATGTTCCTTAACATCTAGGTTAAGAATGAGGATCACAAGCATTTTGTTGAGAAAGTGATGACCTGGATATTGAACTGGCCCATCCTCCAACCATGGTAAAAAAAGATGGTGGCAGCCCTGCTAAGTTAATGGACACTATATCCATCATTCTAGTACCCCTGATTCTGGGAGCTCAAGAGGGGACAGAATAGGAATCTCTTAGAGTTGAAAAACCATTACGGCCTGATCACACAAGCAAAACACTTGAAATAAAATATTTTCAAGAAATATTTCGGGCCGGCCCGGTGGCGCACTGGATAGTGCGCCGCTTGGGAAGCACGGCAGGCTCCCGCCCGAGGGTTCGGATCCCAC
Organism: Galeopterus variegatus; assembly: GCF_000696425.1. Taxonomy (NCBI): domain Eukaryota; kingdom Metazoa; phylum Chordata; class Mammalia; order Dermoptera; family Cynocephalidae; genus Galeopterus; species Galeopterus variegatus. The sequence continues at coordinate 464,478 of NW_007726869.1, read as the reverse complement.
ATACAGACCGGTACCCGCTCACTGGCTGAGCGAGGCGCGGGAGCAACACCGAGGCTTGC
>NW_007726869.1:461445-464228 GCF_000696425.1 Galeopterus variegatus | reverse complement strand
AAAAAAAAAAAAAAAAAAAAAAAAAAAAAAAAAGAAATATTTCAAACTAGGGTCACAATTCTTACTAAATAAATAGATAATTCAAATTGATAAAAACATTTTTTTAAAAAAAATCTAGCCCTTTACTACAGGGGAGGGTCCCACAAACTCTTCCTGTGAAGAGTCAGAGAGTAAATATTTTAGGCTTTGTGGGTCATACAATCTCTGTCACAACTACTTGATGCCGTCATTGTAGCAAGAAAAAAACATAGACAACGCCACATGTAAATGAGAGGGCATAGTTGTTTCTCACTGAATTGTAATTATTTACAAAGTAGGTGGCAGCCTGAATTTGGCTTACAGCCCATAGTTGCCAACTCCTGTTCTAATAAGTAAAAGGAAAAAGAACAATAACAGAATTTTTTAAAAAGAATTAACAAGTCAATGAAATAAGAAAACAATGTTCAACTGCACTAGTAATAAAAAAATGTAAAGGAAAACAATGAAATTATATTTTTTCCTTCAATTATGAATTAAATACCATGCTATATGACTAGAGGGAGGGAGAGCATATTGATATAATCTTCACAAACTTTCTGAAGGTCAAATGCATAGAAATACACACACACACATTATTCATAGACTTAGAATTAGGAATTCTTACTAAAGATAAATTAGAAATTTTTACTAATGATTAAAATTCTAATTAGCCCAAAAGCTATTTATAGATGAATCAGGAGCAAGACAAAGACTCTGGGTGATCATGATAGTGATTTATTTAATGATATCTCTGTTCTTTCCTAGCCTCATTATTTACATGGAGAACAAAAAGATAAGAGGGAAAAGTCCTACAATCTCTCTATTGGTTCTAGGATTTCTTAACATTAGCAACAGGAGGTCTCTTATTCAGTCTCTTCTGTATCCCCTTCTTTTATCTCATGAATTGTCCAGCTTTCTGGAGAAATCATATTAAGCAGTAGCTAGAAGCAGGTACTTTTAGCCATAGGACTGTCCATACTGCATGAGGGATCCTAATATCCCTATTTGTTTATGAGTCCAACCATCTTTACATAAAAAATATTTCCATAGCACCTTTGAACTATAGAACCATTGCAAACTTTTGTCAGTACTAAAAAAGTGAAGTTTCCACTAAGTGCAGAATGTTTTCAATATCTTCTCAATTATTATAAATAAACAGAGACAGTTTTATGAAGAGTCTCATACCTTATTTTTAATAAATCCTTATTTCTCTTTTTGAAGTTATCTTTTTTCTTCTCTGATCACAAAAGTAACACATGGATGACTGACAAATGTTACCAAAAAAAAAAAAATAATAATAATAAAACGAACAATTGCCCATGATGCCAGTACTTAGAAATAACCACAATTGGTATTATGAAGAATATCATCCAGATTTGGGCCGGCCCGGTGGCGCAATGGATAGTGCGCCGCTTGGGAAGCGCGGCGGCGCTCCCGTCAGAGGGTTCGGATCCCACATACAGACCGGTTCCCACTCACTGGCTGAGTGAGGCGCGGGAGCACCAAACTAGGATCTGTTAAACAAACTATTTTTTAATGTGCTCTATTTTACTTAAAAAAATAAACAATTTCAATGTATATGAATAAAAAGGAGCTCCTTCACTTTTAACCACATTGCATTCTTTAGAAGCATGCAACCATAAATTATTTATACAATCTTCTACTGATGAACATCGGTGCTGCAAAACTATTTTCACTATTATATACTCTAACATGGGCTTCTCAATACACACAGTTAGATGAATTTGCCCTATTATTTCCCTTAGGACAAACTCCTAGAAATGAAATTTTCCATGGTGAAGTCTCTCAATATTTTGCATTACATTAACAAATTATCCTTTAGAAAAGTTGTAACAATTTACTCTCAAGTGTCCAATATGAATATGTTTAAATAAACTATGGCACTTGCACAGACTGAAATACTGTTTCAAAAATTATTTAAATGGAAAACTATGCACAGGACTATATAAAGTAAAACAAGATACAAGATATAGTAAAGCATACCAATGATATGATATATTATTATACAGATATGATATATACAATATATGTGAAGAAGACCAATGGCAGGAGTGCCATGACTGGAGGAGAGAGAGATTTTAAAAATTTCTTTTATCTTCTCTTATATTTGTTAAAATTTCTAAAATTTGTAGACATTTTATGTGTAATCTGAAAAACAATGTTAAGAAAATATCAGAAATCACTAAGTTAAACAAATGTCTTCACATATTTTGCAGTTCATCCGGTGTTAGACATACTATTACAAAACAGAAAGCCCTTAAATTTGTTCCAATCTGGAATGTTTCAACATACTGGACTGAAATACATTTGCCCAACAAAGAACTTGTTTTTAACTCATGAAAACTCTTCATGCCTAACAGCAAGCAGAATAAAATCTTTCTCTTTTTCACTTAGAAAGCAAAAAAAGAGCAAAGCTGTGAGATCCCTGAAACAGATTGGAAAACCGTTCCCTCGCTATAAGTCCCTGGCTGCAGGCATTTTGGAAAGCATTTTGGAGGGGAGCAAACCATTAATAAAGACTCAATACTTACAGTGACCTTTGAGCAATTCCAGATGTAGACATGGAGATTTTTTCCACAAATAATAAGAAAAGGCATGCTATAAGAAGTGACAGTTCAGAACAGGCTTGCATGAGGCTAGAATTACATTGGGACACAGCAAAGAGACTCAGTAGAAATGAAACAATGCAAAAAAAAAAAAAAAAAAAAAAAAAAAAAAAAAAAAAAAAAAAAAAAAAAAAAAAA
>NW_007726869.1:431983-461340 GCF_000696425.1 Galeopterus variegatus | reverse complement strand
AAAAAAAAAAAAAAAAAAAAAAAAAAAAAAAAAAAAAGAAGAAGAAAAGAAAAAAAAGAAAGAAAAAGAAATCCAGATCCTTGACCAAAGATTCATTCTCTTACAAGAGTTTTTACCAGTTCCTTGTATTTCCTGCAGTGAGAAGGAAATATATACCATTTTAAATTTCCTGGATATGATTACAGTTTTATCAGTAGCTAGTCTCCATGATGCATTTATTCCCTATCTATCACTATGCTAATTTTTTATACAGAGTAAATCATTTAATCCTCACAAAAACCCAACTTGCTAGAGACTATTATTCACATTTTATAATGAGAAAAGTGAGGCAAAAATACTTAGGTAGCTTGGCCAAGATCATCCGTCTAGAACAGGGATCAGCAAACTTTTTCTTAAAGGTCCAAAGAATAAATATTTTGGAGTTGCTGGCCACAAGGTCTCTTGTGTTACCAAAACAGATAATGGGTCCGTGGGCTGTGGTTTGCCAACCCCTGACCTACAAAGTATTAAAGCAAGATCCAAACCCAAGTCTATGCCTTTAACAACTCAACCTCCATAGAGTAAGAGAAAATAAAATAAATGTGGTTCTCTTTCTAGAGGGTGGGCTCACTCATTCTCAAATAGTCTTTTGGCTCTCTATACAGTATTGTTCTGAAGAAACTGACCAGTTAATGCAAATTGTCACTTACTGCGATTTGGTGGGCAAAAAGATTTGGACACCCAAAGGGCATAAACAAGGTTGGCAGTTCCCCTAAACAGAATGTGAATTTAACAATGCTACTTCAGAATAGATGTGCAGACCTAAAATTTGGGCAGTACTCAACCCTCTAAAATGGAGAGGGAAAGGAGGAAATGAGCTTGCACTCTTTTGTTTTAACACAGAAATACTCATGCTTCATTTAAGAAATCTTATGATTTATATTTTTTCTAAATTTCAAAATTATTGCCACTTAGTAAATTTGTCTCATAAATATAATAATATTGGATAATACAGCTGAACCCATTTTAAAATGTTAAAAATTCAATGTAGTAAGGAAAGATATTTTACCCACATTTAGTTTTTCTTGCATTTGTAGAGTTGAGAAACAATCAGTTTATTGGATCAGTTATTTCATTTTTTAATAGTAGTCTTCACAAAAATTAATTTGAGTCACATCCATGAACACAAACTGAATCAAAATTACCTAAGATTCCTATAATAATTGAGAAGTCACTTTTTCTATGGGCAAAAGAGAGAAGAGTCATAAAATTTAAACTTTCATTTTAAAATTATTATGTACCTTGAGCTAATTCTTTCTAAATATGAATTTTCTGTAGAAAACTGACAGTCATATCACCTGTTATCTTACCAGGGTTATTGTGAAAGTATTATGAAAAAAATTGTAAATTATGTTGTAAATTTAAAACACTATATTCATTAAAGAAGTCTTCTAAGATCTACAATCCATTCTCACAGAGAAGAATAACTTTTTTCCTGGCTTCTCTCCTTCAGAGATCTATAATCTCATTCACCAGAAACAAAGAAGAGACCTGGACTTCCAAACCTGTGCCATCCCATTACTGCTATAGCGTGAAGTAAACCTATAATCTTACTACCATTTTATTTTTCAGATCTTTTAAAATTTTCGTTACCATTAGTAATCATCAACATAAGATAAAGTCATTTCTAAATATTCAGTCTACTAGATTCCTAAACCACTTTCTTCAGAATTCTCAGGGACTGAAGATTAAACAATAGTATGTATAGAACACAAGTTACCTATAATAAGTAGTTAATACAAACCAATCGACTAAAATTTTGGCTTGATTTCTAAGAAATATCATACGGTCACTAATAGATATTGTTACTTTTTGTATGTGTCTGCCGTCCATCTTTCAGTAAGGAGTATACCACCCCACTCACCCCACATCACGTCGGCCTTGGTCACGTGATTGTGAAAAGTGAGCAAGAAGTAACACATGTCACAGGCAAGCAGAAATTTTAAGAGCCACTATCTAGTTATCTAGTTAGCCAGGTTCTTTTTTCTCCTATGCTAGGAGACCAGAATATTCCAGATAAAGGCTACTCTGTCATCCTGGGGTCCAGAGTAGAGACAGCATGGAATAACATGAGAGCAACCCAGAGGACCATGTGGCATGAGCAAGAAATTAAATTTTGAGACTGTTAGTCACTGGTATTTTAGGTCACTTTTTATCACAGGAACACCTAGGCCACCCTAACTGACTAATCAATAGAACATTAAAGTCCAGTTACACTCTAACTTTGACACTTTAATTAGAGTAATTACATAGGAGAGCAGCAGCATAAAAGATGTCATTTATTCAGGAAGAAACAAACATTTGAATAGTTCTTAAATGTTAACACTGTTACTTACAACAGGATATAAGACCAAGTATTGTCTGAACTAAACCGCAAAGATGTGATAAGGAATTGAGAAATACAAGAAGAATTTTGAAGTTATTTATAGGATAGGAAAGCATATAGCCAAAGAATCACATCTAGAAACAATGTAGGCCATTATTCAGAGATTATCTACAGACTTAGAAAACGTGGCTCTCACTATACTATTCTACAGTCCCTTTTTCCTTTTTTTCTTTTTTAACTGAAAGACTTGGAAATAATTTTCAATGTAAAAAGAAATGACTCTCAAAATGTATTAGTGAAACTCATCAGATCTTCTAAATCTGATGACTAATGATAAATATAATATTTCCTATCTAGAAGCTAGATCTTAATATCACACAGATTATACCAGGACCTCTATTTTTAATAAAAGGCAAATTGTATCATGAGTATTTTTAAAACAGAAGATCTTTAATATCTGCATCGATGCACGAAACATACGATATCAGGGATAACATAAGATACTCTGCAGTTTGAGGAAATTATCAGCACGGCATCAGGCATACCCTGCCCTCTACTGTTAGTATTATAAATTTGCATGTTCTACTAAATATAGTTATAAAATCACTTCTTTTAAATTCCAAGTTTTTCCCTCTATACTTTGGTATTTCCATATTGTTTCTATTCTATTGGGCATTTTCTTAGAAAATGTAACATGATGTTTCACTTACACACTAAAGTTAATCAGTCTCTTTAAACTGCTCCTGAATAATTAAAGAAACTCAGAATGCTTTCATCTAATCAGTCATTATTTCTCTTGATTTTTATCCCATTTATCAGAAAATGCTGTAATTTTTTTTATCTGGTAAATATTTGCTTAGAGTTACACAGATGTTTTCTATTTTATATGCTCACCATTTCTTTGAAATCAGTTCATCTTTAAGGCGGATCTGCTGGTGAGAAGTGATCACTTTTATTTGTCTGCAAAAATCTTTAGTTTGTCGTTCTTCTTTAAAAGTTTGGTGATACGAAATTCTAGATTGACAATTAATTTTCTTAACTACTTGCAGATAATACTCTCCTGTCCCTAGCTCCCATCGTCGTTGCTGATACGACCCACCTCTACACTCCCACCGGTCTTTCTGACTGTCCCAACTTAGCAGTTTTTCAATAATTATCCTACTAACAACCCCACAGTCTACTCTGTTAATGCCATTTTGGGGAGTTTTCCACAGTTTTTCTGGGAAATCTCACCTTTCTATTGGCTTTCTATTTCACTAGTGTTGTTAGTTCCTCAATTCTACCGTTTCTCTGTATCTGTCGTTGGCTTATAACCTCCAGAACTGTTCTACAATGTGATCTCTAAAAGGTACTTTAAAATACATGCAGATTTACGGTGTATGGTTTACATCACCTACACTTAATTAAGAGCAAACATATTCATGCTTCACCATTTAGCGTTTCATGTCACCACAGTATTTTAGTATTGATGATGATCTTGTACAGTAATATTCAAAACTTTTAAAATCACATACTTGGGGCTGATGGTTAGTTCAGTTGGTTAGAGCACAGTCTTATAACACCTTGGTAAAGGGTTCAGTTTCCCAGACTGGCCAGCCACAACAAAAAAATAAATAAAACTTAAAAAATAAAATCACATACTTGTATTTGTCAAAAAGAAAAAGAAAAAAAGAAGCACTCCCCAAACATGTTATACTCATTTACAAATTACATGCATGTTCTACTGTAAATCTTAAAATTAAATATTAGTTAAATAGTAGTGAAATGCATTTATTTTTTGGCAAATAAATTTGAATAGAATATATGGAATCGATTTTGCATATGTTCTGAAATGCATGTCCCACGAGTATCATAAAGGATCTTAGAAGCTCTTACGTATGCAGGACTTCTGTTGAGCAGCAATCCACCTTACAGGACAGCTCACTCTGTCCTTTGAACAGATAGATATTTTCAGAGCCTTTTAGGTAATTCAAGAAATAAAACTGAAAAAAAATGCTCACATGTTGTTTTCAATTTTTAAAAACGGTGCTACTCAAATATTATTATGTTTCTACCAATGTACAAATACAGTATCAGGTGAAATCTTACTACTAGTTAAAGCTCCTCTCATTAATTTAACAAAATTTGTTTATACCTGCTATACCTTTGGTTGGTATTATATTAAGTGCAAGTGACAGAGTGGCAAAAAGGCAGACCTGGTCTAAGGTCAAAGGTTGTAGAATTTCTTATGAGAGACTAACAATTATCAGCCAGTATAGTAAAGTGGTATGAGTGCTAAGAAAGGAAAAGTACAGCACACTATGTGAGTACTTAATTTCAGAAACATTTTGAAAAGACTCTGGCTTTTATAATTTGGCTTGAGATTACACCTTAAACAGAACTTTAAAAAGCATCCGTTTTATTTTCTTACCCCTGAGAATCACATTGTTACTCATGTGTTCTCCTTACGTTATTTGAAATCCTAGATGGACACTTAAAACAGTTCATAAAAAATTAAAACTTATTAAAAACATTAGTGATAATTCACAAACAAAGCTTTGTACAGATAGTTGCAAGTCAATACAATCTTGAAAGGGCATCTCCTGTGATGGATGGCTTTACTCAAGTACAGATTATTGGACATTCAGTGCGTCATACAAATATATCTGAGTTCCCTGAAATCAAGAATGAGAACACGGCAAGTAAAGATAGGTAGGAGATGATAACGAACCAAATATACTTTAAAAAGTTAAAAACTGTACCAGTTTAAAATTTCATTTGGTATAACATAATCCAGCCCCAATTTAAAGGTTATCATGATTAGAGACTCATTGAAATGGATGTTCTATTTCAAGTACAACCACCTAATAAGTATCATCTTGCAATGAAGTGAAATAACCAATATTCTTTCCCTTTGTCTTTTCTACCTTGACACAGGGAGGTTAAAGTAGCAATGGATGGAACATATACTTACCCTTAAAAATATGTGGCGATACGTTAGAGTTCACCAAGTCAGAACAAAAACAGAGCTCACCTTCCTGTCAAATAAGATTGATTTAATTGTACATAATTGAAAACAATTAGATAGCTTATGTAGAATACACACATTTGTATGAACTTTCATGATAGAAAGCCCTCAATTATATTTCTTAAATACAAAATAAGAATTTAAAGAATTCTTCTCATTTTCATTCCTGCAGCAATTACTAGAAAAGAAAGGTAAAGAAAAAGAAAGAATGAAAAATTTAATCCCTAAACAAGAGTGAGCAATACTCTCATTTTATTAATATAAAACCACATCCATCATTTTTATGCTAAGCATTTATTAAAGTAAGTTGGCGCATGAATTATTGTAAGAAAATTTTTCACAAGGAAAACGGCCTCTAAAATAAATCTTTGTGTAAGAGTACATGGATAGAAATGTAGAAGGCAACTCCCACAGGGGAAAGCTGTCTGGGCTCTTAGGTATGAATATAAAAAAACCTCCCCTCATTTCACCTCCTTCCTGAGGGCCAGATTGTTCTGTGAACTGAATCCATTTCAACCTGAATATTCTTAATATGAATGAACATTATAGCAAAAAATGTTAACAGGGCCAAATTCTGCTACCACAAAAATTTTAAAATAAATAATCACCATAAGTAAAATAGTCATAAACTCTGGCTCATGGCCCATGCATGGTTGAGTTTTTAAAATAGGTTACTCAAAATAATTATGAATAGTTTTATCAAGTCCTTAACACTCATTACTCCAGTGGCTTTTAATTTTTTACTATGATATATATAATACATAAAAAAATCTTTTATGTCATGACCATATACATATACATATACACACATATATGGAAAAAAGTTTTATAAAACAATATCTATACTTACTACGTACTGTATACTCTGGTATTTTATACTCTCTTTCTTCTATTTCCTGTTTAAAAATGCTGTTTGAGTTGCAGTTAATTGATTTTTCAAGTTACTACTATATCATGAACCTCAATGCATAATAGAAAACAAATAGAGATATAATATTCTCTCCAAGAAAATACAGAAAGAGAGAGAAAGAAGGAAAAACAGAAAACAGAATAGAGAAAAAGAAAAGGAAAGAATGGCTAAATATTATAGAGAAAAGGAATCAAAACTTTTGAAATGGATATCACCAAAGGGAGGAAAAGATTTTCAACCAGAAGAATAGGAAAATTTTCAGAAAATTGTCAGTGTTGATCTTTAGAGTTCCAAAAATTCAAGCAACTTTAAAGATTTTCCTCCCAGATGTATGAAAACTAACAGCTTCACAGATTAGCCATTGTATCCATCAGATGCAGAAACTGTGTCCTACCTACAGTCCAGATGAAAGCCAAGGCACCCTTGTGATTTTTTAAATTATGGTATATTAATTTCTATGTAATATGGAGAATTTTTTATTATTCACAAATCTTAAGGAATTAAAAATAACTATCCATTTCATTCAATAATTCTAAGAAGTCAAGGGCTTTTGTTATAATTTATAAATTCTTATGTGCTCGAGTTGCACGTAACTCAGAAGATTAGCCAACAACTGCAAAAAGCGAAGATTTCAGAGTTGAAGAAACATTTTGTGTTTGAGTCTAGGTTTTACTACTTCCGTAAAAAGGATAAATGACAAAATATAGTAGAAACACTTTGTAAATCAGAATTCCCCAAAGCAATGTAACTAATCCTCAACCAATTATAGAACCATTATATTTTCATAGTTGTATAGAGTTACAAAAACTTTTCCATAGGAGAGTCCATTTATAACACAGATCTATTTCTCCTTTTTCCAACCATCCTTCCAAATAAAGATCTTTCCACTTAATTTCTCTGCTGCAAAACAGCCTGTCTAGAAGATTTGACTTTTTACTTGCCTGTTACCTCAGAAATCCTCTCTTCTGAACTGCAAGGACTCAGCAAATATCATCTTGAAATCTATCAATAATGAAAAATATTTGTTATTAAATTATCTTTTGAAATTAAACCAGTCAGGACTTGCTACATTGCAGATATTGCAGTAAAGCAGTGGTTTTGCTGTTTCTTCTATTATGCTGAGACTTAATAAAAACATTGATGCCTTAGTGCATTTCATTGTCTTCATTATTAATGATTTTCTAGTTACTCTATTTTCATAGTTCTCAAGGCTAATTTTAGACTAGTTTTAATTGTGTGACCTTCACTGTCACTAGAATGTAACTTCCATGAGGGCAAGAATTTTTGCTGTTGTTTTTAACAGTATTAATGTCAGTGCTTAGAACAGTACTGGGTACATAGTTGGTACTCAATAACTATTTGTTGATAAATCAATGAAAAGTTTCACCATTTAGTGCACTGTACCCTTTAATCTTTTTCTTTTAAATTTGGATTAATAATTTCTAAATCCCCTTCCAGTTCTAGAATGCTATGATTCTAGTAGGAACAGATGTATACAGGCTGCTTGATGCCCCCTTTCCTGATTCATTCAAGCCAGGTTAGTCCATTGCCCCCACTTTTGCTCCCACAACACTCCATTCTTTAGTTTTAAAGTTTTATTGTCTTTGTAATTTACATGTAATATTTGTACGTGCGAGTATTTATTGGGTACGATGTGGTGTTCCAGTACATGTATACATTACGTAATGATTAAATCAAGCTAATTAGCATATCCGTCACCTCAAACATTACTTACCTCTTCGTGTTGAGGACACTCAAAATCCTCTCTACTGTTACTTTGTACCCATTGACCAGCCTCTCCTCATGTCTCCCTCCCTTTCCCCTTCTCAGCCTCTGGTAACAACCATCCTACTCTCCACTCCTATGTGATCAACTTTTTGGGATTCCACATATGAGTGAGATCATGTGGTGCTTGTCCTTCTGTGTCTAGCTTATTTCACTTAACATATCTTCCAGGTTCATTCATGGTATCACAATGGCAGGATTTTTTCCTTTTTATGGCTGAATAGTATTCTATTGCATCTGTATACCACATTTTCTTTATTCATCCATCTACCAATGGACACTTAGGTTGATTCCATATCTTGGCTATTGCACAGCACTCCATCCTTGCTTATAGTATCAGTATATTAATTTTTATTATAATATTTTCCACAAAATTAGATGAAGCATTCATAAGGACAAGATGTGCTTTTTTCTTTTTCTTCATATCCTTCCTATAATACACCTATGATAATATATATGGTGTGTAGCAGTCATAGTGCTAGTTATTCAATCAACACTTACTGAGTAAGACATACGAAATAAAGCTTTAGGGGCTGGGGGAGAGATAATGTTTCTTCATTTTTTTAACACCTAGCTGAAGAGCATAAACCACTGGGGGCTATTTCTTTTTTTTTTTTTTTTTTTTTTTTTTTTTTTTTTTTTTTTCACCCACCAGAAGAAAAAAAAACCCCGGGGGGTTTTTTTTTTATTTTTTTTTTTTTTTACACCCCGCTGAGGGGAAAAAACCCCCGGGGGGGATTTTTTTTTTTTTTTACACCCCGCTGAGGGGAAAAAACCCCCGGGGGGGATTTTTTTTTTTTTTTGTCTTTTTGTCTTTTTCCGAGTCTGGCAACGGATCGCAACCCTCAGTGTTGCCCCCGTACCGGACCGGGGACCGGCAACGGGCCCGCACCCCTCGGTGTTGCTCCCGCGCCTCGCTCAGCCAGTGAGCGGGAACCGGTCTGTATGTGGGATCCGAACCCTCGGGCAGGAGCGCCGCCGCGCTTCCCAAGCGGCGCACTATCCAGTGCGCCACCAGGCCGGCCCACTGGGGGCTATTTCTTTTTTTTTTTTTTTGTCTTTTTGTCTTTTTCCGAGTCTGGCAACGGATCGCAACCCTCAGTGTTGCCCCCGTACCGGACCGGGGACCGGCAACGGGCCCGCACCCCTCGGTGTTGCTCCCGCGCCTCGCTCAGCCAGTGAGCGGGAACCGGTCTGTATGTGGGATCCGAACCCTCGGGCAGGAGCGCCGCCGCGCTTCCCAAGCGGCGCACTATCCAGTGCGCCACCAGGCCGGCCCACTGGGGGCTATTTCTATAGTAGGTTATTGAGGGGCTTTTTTAGATTTTCCACTATTCACCAATCTTGAAACCCAACCAACAGATTTTTTCTTCTTCTCTCTAGTGTTTTCTTTTGGGAGAATGCAAAAGTCATCATGCCTTCTACAGGACTATTAGAAAATCAGATGTCTCATTTAAAAGAACAGAAGCATATCTTCCCAGATAAGTGAGAACCTACCTTAAAGTCTTTTACAAGTAGATATTGCCTGAATTCCTCATTTCAGTATTTTGCTTCAAAACTTTTAAAAAGAGAAACAAACTAGGAAATGCCTACCACTAAACATCATTTTAACTGCATACTCTAAATCACAGTATTTAAAGAAAATAGAGAAAGACATACTCTGTATAACAAGACAAATTTTAAAGATTCTGCTTGATTTACATATCTAATCTTAAGGATATGGCAAGAAAACTTATGCATTTAGTTTAAGTATATATCTACAATATGAATTCATATTTCACTACTCCTTTCAGTACAAAATATCATCATTCTGTTAAAAGAATGAAGTTCAAACATATTTAATTTGAGTTTATCATCATTCCTTTCCAAAAACTTATTTGCTATGCATACGGGAATAGACTAAATTTATTCATAGTATGAATTTTCTCCTCTTTGAAGATTAAAATATCTCACTTTCATTGAAGCACGAATCAGAATACTCTTTAGTTCACGTTTTGTTCTTTAACTTTGCATAGCTGAAAGTATTGATTCACCCTAATTGTATGCTCCAGATATATTCAAAAGGTAGAAAAATCAATTATAATACTAGTAATAGCCACAGCTAAACATACTCTTAAGTTAAATGTAAATCTCATTAGAATTTATTTTATTTGTAATGTGCACTCAAAGTTAAAAGAAAGTGGAGGTGTAAGGTTTTTTCTGATAAAAATTTATTTCCACAGTCAAAATGGTCACCATTATTTTTGAGATAAAATTTGTGTTTTTTAATCACAACTGGGGAATGGAAATCCAATACCTTTAAAAATGTCTTCTCTAAGCCAAACAATACTATGCTTTCATTGTAGGATTGATTATCTATACTACTCAAAGCAATATTTTCCAAATTTTCCAAAATTATGAATTACTGTCATATAATAGCTTTCATTTGAATACTTCAATGCATTCTACCAGTGAAAGCAGGGAACTCAGTACCTCCTTGAGAGGGTTTCTCTAGATGTAACCCATGGTCTGTCAGACACTCATGCATCTGACAATCATTTATTAAGCAATTTCTACATCTGTGTATCAGGCAGGGTTTTAGACACAGAGGATTTGAAGATGAAAATTCTGGTTTCCTTCTATAAGAAATTAACAGACAGACAAGTAGAAAGAAAGTGAAACAAATATTTATTAGAGTATGCAAAGTGTGCTATGCAGGGTGATCCAGGTTTTAGAGGCCCAGGTTTTGAAACTTTCAAATCGAGGGAACTTCTTTAAGAAAGAGAATATAGACTTACAAATATGAACTTAGGCATGCATGTGAATATTTAGAGTCACAAAATAAATCATGAAAATCACAAAATTGAAAAAGCTGAGAATATTACAAACATTACAAAATCAGCTAATGCAGTCTTTCTCTGACATAATTTGTTGAAATTTTAAAATTATTGATAGTTACGGAAACTCTCATCTTCACAAGTTGTTAGTGGTAGTTATGAAAGTGTTTAGGATCATTATCTAATTTGGGAAAACTTTCATCAAGTTTCTTTCATATAAATAAGATTTCAGGTATTTCCAATGTTGCTGTACATTGTCTGACTTACATACTCTGAGCTGACAATACTTATTAACAGTTTGTCACATACATCTTCATTGTTTTGATGTTATTAAGAGTTTCATGTTATCCTCATCAAAGTCAATAGTCATGTCTAATCAGCAATAAATGTAAGACTTTTCCCAATGGGTTCACATGCCATTTCTCTCCGTTAATGTGATTATCTAACAATTTCATAGTTATTAATTTCCTTGCCTTAGAAAAATATTATTCTCTCTTACATGAGTTACTATTTTATGTATAATTTTAACATGCTTTTGTTATAATTTGCTTCTCATTTTCAGAAAAAATAATAATTAATTTTATTCATCACCTTTTTTGTTATTATATGAATTTTAATGTAAATTTCCCCCCACTTCTTAAGATAAATGTCCCAATTAAGAGTCTATAATTTCTCACTTGTTATATCAAAACTTTCCAAACAGTACTTCCATATTGCAACTAAAATGGTTTCCCCTTAGTCTGCAACGAGAATGAGACTCAAATCACAACTAATTGCAGTTGAACTATCTTTGCTTCACAGTAAATATGCATTTTTTTTCTATGGAAATGTGGAAAGGAAAACTAATTGTGCCTGGGTAAGATCAAGGAAGGCATCATAAGATACATGAATATTGGAGCTGACTCTCAGAGAATAAGCCGGTGTTCACAAGGTAGGGAAGACTGTGGGAAAGAACTTGTGCAAAAGTTTGAAGCTCTATGACAGCAACCAAAAGTCCAAAGCTTTGACCCTGACATCAAATTTTTGTCTTCCAATTTGTTATCCAGCATTGCCATTTCCAGATTACCAACTACTTGTGTATAGTAGCAATTGTGGTTATTATAACTCGAGGGCAATTAAAATAATGCATGTGAAATACAAATTTCTAGATGAAAATAGTATAAAGGCAATTTAAGATTTTTGATTTGTAAGGGTTAAGTCCATGAGAAGGATATATTGGAAGAACGTATAAACATGAAGGATATATTCATTTTTAAGTCCAGGATGAACCAAATATGTCCTTGAAACCTGAAGGAGGCATTTTTACTCAGTGGGCTTCACCAACCTGAAACCACTGAAAGGTAGTGGAGATTGAAATCAAGAGTCTCAAGAAAGCTTTAAATGACATTATAGATAAACAACCGAAAACAGATATCAGCAGCTAACCTCAAAGCTTAGAGAAAAATACATAATACCTATATTTTTCCTTTTTGATTAGTATGATGGTTAATTTTATGTACCAACTTGACTAGGCTACAAGATGCACAGATATTTGATTCCACATTATTCTGGGTGTGTCTGTGAGGGTGTTTGGGGGTGAGATTAAAATTTGAATCAGTAGACTTAGTAAAGCAGATTACCTTTGGGTGACCCTCCTCCAATCAGTTGAAAACCTGAGTTAAACAAAAAGGCTGACCCTCCCATGAATAAACAGGAACTCATCCTGCCTGACTGCTTGAGCTGGAACATTGGTCTTTACCTGCTTTCAGAATCAAACTGAAACACAGGCTTTTCTTGGCTTGCTGACTTTTGGACTGAAACTACACCATCAACTCTCCTGGGTCTCCAGAGATCTTGGGACTTCTCAGCCTCCATAATCATGTAAACCAGTTATTTACAATAAATCATATACACACAAACAGACACACAGTTATCCCTCTGATTCTATGAGGGATTGGTTCAGATACCAAAATCTGCAGATGCTGCAGTTCCTGATATAAAATGGTGTAGTATTTGCACATAACCTATGCACATCCTCCCATAGACTTTAAATCATTTCTAGATTACTAATGCCTATGTAAATAGTTGTTATACTGTATTGTTTAGAGAATAATGACACGAAAAATGTTTGTATATGTTCAATACAGATGCGATATTTTTTTCTTCAAATATTTTTGATACATAGTTAGTTGAATCCACAAATGTGGAACCCATGAACATGGAGGGCCAACTAGTCAGCCCTCTGTATAGGTAGGTACACACACACACACACACACACACACACACACACACACACACACACACACACAGAGTCATGTGCCACATAATGTTATTTCAGTCAACAATGGCCTGTGTATACAATAGTAGTCTCATAAGATTTTAATATCATATTTTTACTGTACCTTTTTATTTAGGTGAGTTTAGATACATAAATACTTACCATTGTGTTATAATTGCCTACAGCATTTAGTATAGTAACAAGCTGCAAAGATTTGTAGCCTAGGAGCAATAGGCTATACGACATAGCCTAGATGTGTAGTAGGCTACATCATCTAGGTTTGTGTAAGTACACTTTATGATGTTTCCACAACAACAAAATTGCATATCACATTTTTCATCTTCAAAAAGTTCATAGAAAGATTCATATTATCTTTTAATTCCATTTTTCACTAACTTTTTGAAGTATTCTCGTATATGTATATATGTGTATATATATGTGTGTACATACGTGTATATATATATATATAAAATAGGATATTTGACATTTGCCAGTTCAGATATGGCAGAAAGGAATAAAAGTAAGTTCTTTCTATGAACATGCAATCATGGATGTTAAAATTGTTCTACTTTACAGATCAGGAAACTACAATACAGTGAGGTTAAATGCTCTTACAAATACATACAGCAAATAAGTGGCAGAGCCATCGGTAGCACACCTTGCTGAATTCTAGTCCAGCCTTCCATGCTTCACTCCAACTTTTAGTTCACACTTGATTCTTCCCACATTTCAGTGGTTCATCATCTAAAATGATCTCTGAAGCTAACTCATACTCCTCACTTTATTTATTGTACATCAATCCTTTCTTTAGAATAAGTATGTTTTGCTGAATAAGACAGGTCCTTGGCCTGCACAAGAAATATGTTTCTGCCTTAGAGAAAGGTAAGGCGGTGGAGGGCCAGGAGAGATGAGCAGAATGTCTGTGGCTCATAAGGGTCCATCCAGAGAACCATTTATCCACCCCTATATGGAAAGTGAGTAAGTATTGAGGTGGTTCTAAGGTGCTCAACTGCAAGGAGGTGGGGGTGGGGGGAAGAAATGCCAAGGCCTACAGGAAGGCATTATTCTGGGAGCCTCCTTAAGTCTCCCCATCTCTGCGTATAGCATGTTCAGGTCTCCCTATCTGGTGACCGGAACATGCTGTACTCAGAGCTAACACTGCTGTCGCTAAGAAACATAAAAGTTTGCTTCAAGGAACTTTCTCTGAATATTCTGTATGAGGCCCTCACAGTCCATCAACCAGCTGCCTTTGGTAAATTTCACCACTAACCTTATTTAGCTTTGACACCCTTGGAAGTTTCACTTAATATTTAATGATACACTGGCTTGGCAAAAAGAAGAAACTGTAAATTATTTTTGCAAAACACATCTGCTTGCGACAGAAAAATGTGTGGAAAGAAAAATAAGGCATTGATTCAAATTTCCCTGGACAGCTTTTAAAGCCAGATTTAAAAAAAAGAAAATCATTTGAAAGAATACATTCTAATGTCTAAGAAAACAGATAAAACAGTCATTTAGTAAGTGTTTGTCACAACTAGCTATACTTTTAAAGTCAAGTCTATAATAAAAGTTTTATTTATATAACTGATATGTTTAATATATTTTTCCCTATGCTATGGCTTTGTGTAAAATTTTAGTAGTTTAAATTATAGCAGACTTTTACAGTAGTTGTATGTTTAGCCCTGTCCTTAGTCAGAAATGCATCATCTACCACCCATTATCATTGTTCCTGTGGGAAAAATCAATCTTTTTGACAATGAAATGAGTCGTGACAATTTTTATAAACATCCTCTAGTGAAAAGCAAAGATAGCCAGTTAAGTGCCCCATCCCTTAGAAAGGACCAGAGAAAGCAATATCCTAATGTTTGCCTAGGATAAATGAGTCATATTTTACAAATCTTGCATAGATCCATTGTCTATGTCAGAACAAGCCACATGTTTCTAAAGGGACTTCGTAGACTACGAGGTGCTGCTGAATAGCAGTGCTACTGCCATAGACAGAAATAACCAGAATTACCTACATGAAGTGTTGGACATATCCTATGGGCGATAAGCTGTATGCTCTAGGATACATTAGGAGAGCTAGTTAATGGTGACCCTAACTGCAGGCTCATTTCTGATGCCTCTCTCTTTGGGGATAAACAAGAGATAAATGCAGATGGGCTCAGAAATGGAAGCAAATGCTTTGTCTGGAAGATGGTGAGAAATTTAAGAAGAGAATCACCTTTATTAGGAATAAAATATTCAGATATAAAGAACAAACTATATTGCATACACTAATATTATTTTTCCAGAAAGCTTCATGGTTTGAAGGGACCTGTGATACCTGGATGTTTATTTTCTGACCCAGCATTGTCATGAAGCCACATAACATGAACAAGTTCAACATAAAATTATGACTTAAAAAATTAGACTTTACTCAAAATTTCCTTCCCACCTGATGCTAACTTTCATTCCTGCCCATCACATCAACCATAAAAATCATAACATCTGACAGTGGAAATTGCTCAGTGAAATTACAAATTTTGCAAAAGATGTGAGATTTCATAAAGTTTATGAAAGTGATTTTCAAGGACTGCTTGTATTAATGCGCAGATACTGACAATGGAAATTTAGCTGGCTTACTGTGGTTAAAAATTGAAGAAAAGGCAATGACTAAAAAGCAAATAACTAAATATCAAAAGATTAAGAGAAAACTTTGGAAAAAACTATAAAACATCCATTTTATTCACAATGACTCTCTTGATAATTACATAAGTCAAATGTGAAGTTAAAGCCTGTTTGCATCTTCTAGAAAAGTCAGGTCTGTTACTTTTTAGTGGTTGTAAATGTTGAAAGAATTAAGTCTTCCAAGAGTTTATTTCCATTTATATTGTGATCCAGTTAACCTACAGCAATCTGACTTACCAATTAGTTCTCCCCAATGCAGATTCCCTATTTTCAGTTTCCTCATCCAAAAATGTAAAGAAATCTTTCTTACAAGAATCAAGTGAGAACAGAAATTTATTTTGTAGCTTAAGGGGTTCGCTAACAGATGATTTGCAATATAGAACAAGGCTGAGAGAAGATACCAGAATATTGGGGTGAAAGGTGAAAGGAAAAGAGATACATAGTTTGAAAACCATATTTAGTATGATATTTATGTGAAATTATACAAAGCAAACAAAAAGATTTTGGAGTACCATAGTAGTAAATAATATCAACCACAGAAAAAAAGCTATGAAATCTTTTTTTGTAGGTGGTAATATGCAACTAATGCAGTGATTTTAAGAGGGTTTATCATAATCAAAGGGAAATACAGTATGAGAATTTTTTTAAATGTATGCATTTAGAAAAAAAGAGAAAAACACTAGTTTTCATTTAGGCGAGAAATATTTAAAAGTAGGAGGGAAAAATAATAAAATCCATATGGTCATCTGACTTTGGACCAAATCTGTTAACTCTAATCTTTTCCTCTAATAAAATAACAACTGAGCTGTTTTAAAGGTGGTGGAACCATTCTGACATTCCCTCCTCTCCTGCCTGGATACAGGCCTAGGCTCCAGAACTGACTCCTTTATCTGATGAAAAAGGTGAACACACACATACCCTCTTTGCTAGTTCAATCTATGTCTAAGAAACCCTAGTGTTTATGGAAAGTTATGTATTTACATTGGTCTTGACTATATTTATAAAAGCAGAGCAAAGTTCCTCCTTTGATTCTGTAACTCACTCTGAGTTTTGGGAGGTTTTATATAAAGGTTAGCTGTCAAAATGGTTTATTTATTTGTGAATGCAGTTTAACATTTGTATTGAGATTTTGGGATTCTTGATATATAGCTATAACTATTTTTTTCTAAAGCTTCTAGACAAGCTAGGCAATATTACAGGATTTAAGCAACAGAATTTCAAAGTTGGAAGAGACCTTAGAGATCATCTAGTTTCTTCATTTTTATAAATATGAAAACTAAGACCCAGAAAATTGGAGTCCAAGCTCGTGCTTACACAGCAATGCTGCAGAGTAAACAGAAAGACTTCAGGATTTGGAAGGCCAGGCACCTGAATTCAAATCATTACTCCACCATTTATAACTGAGATACTGGGCAAATCACTTACCCCCCAAGATATTTTGACACAGCTGAAGTGAACTAATTTATTTCTATACTTCAGTTTATTCATTTATAAAGTTGGGACAATAATACCTAGCTTTAATGGTTATTGACAGAAATACAGATAATGTATAAAAATGTTTTTAAAATGTTAGCTGCTATTTTAACCTACTACAAGAAACTTTACAAATCTTGACTCTCAGCCCTCTTGCTTTTTCTAATGGAGCATTGTGTCAATATGAGCTTTAAAAGTCTGATTCATATTGTAAAAATCTTTTTAGTAAAACTCTACTATTTCTTGATACTATCCTCCAACAATGTCATAATTAGGCTTAGATTATTATTTCATGCACATTAGGTATTAGCAGTAGACTCAGGCAGGATGCTCCAGGAAAAGTGAGGCAAGTAATTCAGGAAATGCTGAATACTATGGCTCTGGATTTAAGAGAAGTAGAGTTTATTAACATATGAAAGTTTTCTGAAAAATCCTGCAGAAAGGAAATCTATTTACACTAGCTTATCCAGAGTTTCTTTGGCACACTCAATAAATAATATCTATTAATACCTCCAAAGACTTTTGTTACCTTCACCCCAAAAATGGCTTATGAAAGTGCTGCTAAAGTCACAAGAATACTGAAATGGTACAGATAACTTAATCACAAAGGCTTATTAAAATATCAAGTCAATTAATTTATTTTTACTTTGAAAATTCACACATGGGATGAGGAGGAGAGAGGAATAGGAAGAAACTGCAGAATGGGTACAGGGTTTTAGCTTGGAAAGGTTTTGGAATTAGATAGAGGTGATGATTGTACAACAGTATGAATGTACCGAATGTTCCAAATGCCATTGAACTGTTACTTTAAAATGATTTGTTTTATTATATAAATTTCACCTCAATAAATTGTTTTGTTAACTTCACACCTGCATGAAAGATTCAGTTTCCAAATATTAAAACCTAGTAATTTAAATGTTGTACGAAAAACAAACAAAAAGTTTCACAGAATTAAAAATATTATCAAATCAAAGAGCAGGTTTTCTTAATGGTCTCCAAAATGTATGTATTTGTAAAAATAAAAATCAATATTTCTTTTAACCTCTGAAATTGCAGAAGCTACATAATAAAGTCGATACTATAAAAAGAGGTATTTTCTACAGGTAGCTAATATTTTACAGGCAGATTACAAAGCATCACAAAACACATTGACAGAGATTGAGTGGCTGCTGTAACTTAATCTCAGCATTCTGGTGATCTCAAATCTCTCGAGTCTCACTTCATGGTTTATGATACAGTTACATCACAATCCCTCAATAAAATTACAGCTTTGTCACTAATCTCTCCCTATCAGTTATCCTGTAAGGAAGGAAGCTGCAAGAAACCACTAGAAAGAGGCAATGGCGTGAATGATTGTATTCAGTCCCTTTCCACAATAATATCTGTAAGTCTGGGAATGACAAATGGCACCCAAGTTATAAACGAGCAACAAGGTCAGTAACATCAGGCAGCCAAGAGTTCAAAGAAAAGTCACAATTCTGACGGGTTCAAGAAAAGGCCACACACTGCTGGCGTGTATCACTGTAGATAAATCCTCAGAGATGCCTTACTGCAATTACAAAACAGAATTAGAAAAGCCTGTTATTGAAGACCTAAGTATTTTGTCCAGGAATAGAACAAAGAACATTGATTAGCATAGATGTCATTTTTTTTTCTGGAAAAATGATGGATTTAACAACATTCTCTGGCCAGTCAAGAATCCTGGTGGAAAATATTTCTTCAAAACCTTAAATAATTCTTTGACACTGAAGAATGTGTAACTGAGTAACACTGTGTTCTTCTTGGTCATGTCTTTTTAATCTCTTAATCTATAAAGAATTCAGAAGAGACATGGAGAGAAATGACCTCTCAAGAACTGTTTTAGGCTGTGTCTTCATCCCATTATAAATTTCCTTAGGCAAACTGCATAAAATTAAAATGCAGTTTTTGCTTCTAAACTAAAATATACAAATTTTCTAACAATATAATTAATAGAAGACACTCACAGAATGTTATAATGGAACTTCACCTGAGAAATCTCCTTGTTTGCCATTTATGTAATGGAGATCCAGAAATGTCAAGAGTATTTTCCAAGGCCGTGTCAATGATAATTGGCAAATTAGGATTAAAATTTTGGGCTCCTGAAGGATACTCCTGTATTCTTTCCATTAATAAGATGCCCCCTTAAATAGATAGTTACTGTCAGGCTGTAGCATCAAGGTCTCTCACTGGATGAGCTATAGTCCTCAAGCTTGAATTTTCTATAGACTAGTAATAGATTTTAATATTCTTTGTTATTTCTCATTGATTTGCTCATAAGAATCAAGACTAATTGTACCATCATGAAAAATTTGCTAGCCAGTTGTGATCTAAAGCTGGGGGAGAATGCGAAAAAGGACAGTCATTGCAATTTCCACTACTCTTCAGAGAAGGAAGCCTTATACCAAAGAACTCTTTAAGATATAGAAAGAGCATCTCTCCACTTCCACTCCTCTGCCTCACAAGGAGAGTCACCATCTTCCTGTGACAGTCATGGTGGTTTTCCTCCTTACCTTTGAACAGCCATGTTGGATGATAAAAAAAATATTGCGCCATGTCTCTATGAGTGATTAACATTAGGGTAATAATTTTCATGATTTTTTTTCCCTTAAACAACATGGAACATATAATGTTAAAACAAAAACAAAAACTTCTCATAGCACACAGCAGTGGAATTTTAAGGTGCATTTTGCATGCTTATGCTTTTAAGATTCAAGGTGATGCTACAAAATTTTAATGATGGGACACTAACAATGAGAAAAATATGCTATATTGAACAGTGACATAAAACTGTAATCAGTGCTAATCAAAGGACACAGGAGCTCTTATCCAAATTGGTGGACAATCCATGGATTACTTTTCTTTAAAGATTGTATTTATATGTAATTATTTTGAGCATGTCTATTATTCTGGAAAAAAAATCAAACTAAATATTGAAATTTTACCATGAGGCTTTGAAGATTGATTTTCTTCATTGTGTCTCATAACTGCCTCTACACTTTCCAACTCACCTTGAGAGCACCTTTCAGACTAGCATTGTAATCAGGCTCAAAGAATTTCCACCTCCCTTGAATATGTAACATGGCTATTTCAATCAAGTACATAATTAAGAAGTCTAGAATATGAAAGTGAGATTTTTTTAATACAGAATTTAATACATGGGGGATGAATAGAAAGCCACATGCATCCAAATACACGTGAGAATTATGAAAAGTTGTGTTTTGCTGAGAGAGTAAGACGAATAGAAAATGCAATCACTGAAGTGTTCTGTGTGTCTTCTGGATTCTAGAAAAATTGTAATTCAAGGCAAATCCCTCTACAACCACTTCAAAAGATATCTAAATTTTTTTCTTGTGCTGGAATGTTCTAATTACTATGGCTAGAAAACCAAGTCACAAGATAATTAATCACCTCCTTGGTTAGAACAGGAAAAGAATAAAGCAGACCTCAAATGCCACAGGACTTCTTTTGGAAACTTTTCTTCAATTTGGGCAGGTTCATACCAAATGTAGAATTGACCGTCATTTCTTTATGAAATAAATTGCTTGCTAACCGTAGCTCATAAGCTATGCTGCGTGCACTGCTTTGCGTTCCTCTTTTGCTCTGAGCTCCCAGACAGTTGTGTGTTTACCCGACCTCACTCCAAAGTGTCACAGTAAAGTGCTTCCTCTAGTCCCTGCTAAACCAGAAACCCTGGGTTCCGTTGCTGTGGAGAGAGATAACTAACAGAGATATAACTTGGACAAAAGCCTTTTTTTATTGTAAATTGACAACTTACAATTGTTTAACTTAATCAAGAGTCATATTATAATGAGAACATCAAAGCTCAAACATTGAGGGCAGTCGGTGAAAGCTGAGGGACTTTTTTTGAAACCTGTGGTAGATTTTACTGTTGTAATGCTTTTTTACCATAATGAAATTTAATACATTACCAGGAAAATGCCATGCCCTGTGGTAGGGTGCTGCTTATATTTCAAAACACGTTAGCGTGAAGCTACAGCCAGATCTAATAATAGAAATGAACTTACCTAAAGATGCATTGATTTTTATATTAGGTCATGTTGAGAATTTACAAAGAACATCTAGTTCATGAAACAAAAATCCTCTTGAGAATAGCATTGATTGCAAGAAAGGTAATATTGGAAAAATGGAAATCCTCTCCTCCTGGAATGTACATTCATATAATGGATTAAGTGCACTACATAGTTTACAGAAGGTCATCTTTCAGATAAATGATAAATTTGATGAATTTCAGTAGATTTAATCATCCGCTGAGATTTGATCAAAACAACAATGGAGTAAGAAATAGACACCAAAAAATCCATCTCCCCTTTATAATTTGCTTATTAAAAACAGGGTTAGTTTATTCTAACTTCTGAAACTGTAAATATTATTTGCACTATAATGCACCTGTTCAACAAAATTTTTCAAAAACTAAATTCCTATCATTTTAGTACATACTCCAGTCGTGGGATGGCTTCAAAAATCAGGAAATTCTCTCTCAGACAAAATACCTGGTAAGAGAAAGGACAGAGAATTAAGACAGTTAACTGATTGCAACCTTTAAAAAACCCAGAAACCCCTCTTAAGGTATAAGATAAAAAGGTGGAAGGGTTACTTTCTCATGCTCACATTATTAGACAGTTGAAATCAGCATTAAATTCAACAATTTGTTATTTTACCTGTGTGTGTACACAAAAAACTTTGCCAAGTTTTTTTTATCATAATGTATTTTAGTGCATTTCTGTGTTTTTATCATTCTAGTTTATATTGTTCACTCGCATTTTCTATTATGTTCTTATTGTATTTTGTTTTGAAATTTTAGGTTACAGTTTCCATTTCTTTGAGTGCATGTCTCTCTTGAGTATTTCCCTTATCTGTAAATTCTTACAGATAACTAGAACATTCATTCTAGTGCTTTTTACTCTTTTTTTCCTATATTAAGTTGGTATGAGATTTGACTCAGCTTTTTCTATAGCTCAATTTTAAGTAAAATTTTTATGTCCTTTTAGAAAAAAAAGAGCTGACATTTTTCCTACTTTGTGGCTCTAGAGCTCCCTCTGACGTTGTTTTCACAAAGTGATTAAGATAACACAAGAGTTCTACTTTCTGAGACCTGCTTCTCCTGCTTCCCTTCCTCATTTTTACCTAGTTCAAGGGAGCAAACTACAGCCTATGGACCGAATCGTGATCAAATACGAATCTTGGGCCTATATTTTTAATGCCCTTAAGACAAGAATGTTTTTTAAGTTTTTCAAGGGTTAAAAAAAGGGGGGTCGGGGGGTGGAGGAAGATGTAAGGAGACTGCATGTGGTCCCCAGAAAAGCTTGCAAACTTTCTTTATGGCTCTTTACAGAAAAAGTTGGCCACCTCCTGAGTCCTGGGCCAACGTTTTCCTTTTAGCTTGCTGTCACCCTCCTGCCCAGTTTGGGTTCTATTCCTAGTTCAAGGGTTTGACCTGGAAGAGAGGTTCCCTTTTACAGTATGAGAGTTCTTAAGGTCCAGACCTTACCGCAGCTTCCATAAATCAACCAGCAAATTAGATCTTGAGAAACCCCTTCCAGCTTTAACTGGTGTTCTCAGATTGCCCTGCTTTCCAGTGGGTTTCTTCTTCTGTATTTATGTAAACATTGGGACAGAATCAAAATTTAGTTTGCTGCTTCCATCTCCTCAAAATCTTGAGTTGATTTCTTTCTTTTAAACTGAATGATGAAGAAGACCTGGAAAGACAAGGAATACACTTCTGCACTCTCTGTGAACTAGAATGTGATTTTTTAAAGGACTAACTATGTGTTCAGTAAATGCTTACTAGACTGATTTATTACTTCTTTTTTCCTTATCTCCAATCAAATATTCAATTATTTTGTAATTGTAGAGCTAGAGCTGGGTCTCTGGAGCTCACAGACCCCTCGAGTCCATTCACAAACCCTTCACACGCAGGTCTATGAGCTAGGTCACCAGCAAAAAGGTCCTTGGAGCCATGATTGAAGAAGGAATAGTCTTTATTCAGCACAAGCAACACTATGAGCCAAGCAGTCCACAGAGAAACTCAGAAAACTCCACTACTACGCCACTACTACGGGCAAAGTCCAAAGAAAAACTGAAACTGAGCAGCTGCCAGCTGTGTAAACATGTTTTATTTCAGACTTGAGCTCTGCAGGCCAGCTTCTGCTTCATAAACTGCAGAACACACAATACCAATTAACTAAAAAGATACATGGGTGCACATGTGCACTAACTCCACACACACACAACTTGTTTACAAGAAATGTTAAGGAAGCCTGACTAAATTATCCTATTCTCCCCACAGTATTAAAACTGATCAAATAACTAAATTTAAATTTATATATCAGTGTACACTAACACTAAATTCCCCTCACAGAAAATAGAGTACTTTTACTGGGTTAATTCTATTTCTCCCTCAATAATAAAGCCATTCTAAGAGAGTTTAAGCTGTTTTACTCTTTGTTTAAAAAGTACTTCTCAGAGATGAAGCATAATATGAATCTTAAAAATTAAATTTATTCTATAAGAATAATGGAGTAGCTTATATTAGACTAATTCATCTGCAAACAAATAACTATTCAAATTTTTGGACAAATGTAAAAATATGACTCTGAGGAGACCCTGGAGAGCAAACAGTATGGACAAGAAAGCATTTAACTCTTTCTTGAAAGAAAGGAGATGCCATAGGTAAATTTTGTGTTTGCATAGCTTTTCACTGAGCACATCCACCAGGCAACACCTGGAGGAGGGATGAAGAGACCTAAAACTCAATCAAAGGCCCAGGATTGCTGGCTTGAAAAGTCAAAGGATAAAGTTTGGGATGCCCAATGGCTGAAAATTGAGAGAGGAAATACTGAAGAAAAGAGAACACAGAAGGAGTCCCCAAATCTGCATCTAATCTCCACCAAAAAATCTTGGCTGATCCCTTGGCATGCCTAGGGTGGGAAGTGGAGGGATTTCAAGATTTTGTGTCACAAAGAACAGCTGGGAAGGCTACAAGAACTGAGCAGTGCCAGTAGCTGTGAAGTAGAGGAACAGAGTTTGGACTTTACATCAAGTCCAGTTAAGTGCCTGCTAGAACAAAAATCACTCTTCAGAAGATTCCAGAACCAGAGTCTCTCAGGAGAAAAAGCGGAAAATAGACAAACCCCTCACCCCAGCAACCCAGATGTTAGAATTAGCAGATTGCACAGTAAGATATTAAGGCCAAGACTGAGCCATTACCACATTTTGCCAATCAGAACTTAAAAAGCACATGAGAATTTCATTATTCAACACAAATGTCATTTAAAAAGGAATAAAAAATGAATAGTAAATTTAAAATAAATCATTTTTATTGTAAAGCCGTATTTAATAAAAGAGTGTCATCATAGTCATAGAAATTACAGAGCTATAATGTAGAATGGCACGTAACAAAGAACAATTATTTTATATTCTCAATCTGACCTCAACAGTCCTCTCCTAAAGCATTTTAAATATCTGAATTATCTTTAAATATATATGCTCTGAAGAGTGGCCTATATAATTTATTTTAGTATCATATGCCGAGGTTTAGTTAAATATTTGGATTTTTTTCATATTTAATCTAAATTCCATTCACAAAAAAAAATACTCACCCTTTCCCCATAATAGAACTGGAAACCTTTTATGTAATGAAAACCTTTTTTTTTTAAAGGTTGCCCATGTCCTCCTTAGAATTTATAATAACAACAAAGCTTATCAGTTCTTTCCTGGTTTTTCTCTATAATCACTTCTATTGTACAAAAATAAGTGGCTGTAGAAACAAAAGTCAAAAACCTTCTAATTCTAAATCCCGTGTTCTTTTTTCCACTTTACAGCAAATCCACTTGTCTAAATACAGTCCCAACTGTAGCAGGCTGGGCCTATAGTCCTACTCT
Source organism: Galeopterus variegatus (assembly GCF_000696425.1). Lineage (NCBI taxonomy): Eukaryota > Metazoa > Chordata > Mammalia > Dermoptera > Cynocephalidae > Galeopterus > Galeopterus variegatus. Next base: position 436,135 of record NW_007726869.1, on the reverse strand, counting down.
GTGCAAAGTTCATTCACAGGTGATTATGGCCCTACAATTTTATTAAAAATTTTCATGAGATAATCATAAAATTTACCCTTTTAATGTTGACCAAATTTCAGTGAATAAAACTAATTAGCATTCAATCACCTGTGAAGGCTCACCTCTTTGAAAGAGTTTTGTGTATTCAGCCGGAACTTAACTTCAGAATTGCATTTCCTGTTAATAGTTTCATTAATAAATGAGGAGTGAGTCACCTAAGTTCCTTCATTTGTAAGAAAGGGGCTTTTGTACTAAATGATTTATTAGCTTGTTTTCAGCAAATAAATGCACATTATCTTTTCATCATAGAATCAGAATCTCTCAGAAAATGTTTATTAATATTAATAAAATATTACTCTATTCCAGAAATAACATCTTATAAGATTTAACATATGGGATAAAAGTACATGGAAACATTTTAGCAATGTGTTGCATAACACTGAATTATTAATAATCAAGTTTATCATTGTTCAGAACCAGATATGATAGTTATATGCAGTTATGATAGTTTTTATAATGCTATTTATTAATGATAATTACATTATTGTTGTTAGAACAAATTAATGCCAATACATTAATCAGGGAATAAATAAAAATGTTTTATCATTTATACGTTTGTAGAAAAAGTAAGCATATGATTGGTATCTGCTAGGAGATGAGATGTCTTAGGAAGACGTTTATCAGTATTTTTTATCAAATAACAGTCCTCGGAAACAGAGTGATCCTTCTCAGATCCCAACCTCTGGAGAATTATGCATCAGGGAAGGGACCGTGAACATACTAGAGAGTAACTTTCCCTCTAGGCTGTTATAAGACAACTAAGCGAACAATGCATCTTCCGAAACAGTACATAAAGTATGTGACAGAAACACAGCATCTCCACATACAAGAGAGACTTGCGAACTCCTGCCTGGATTGTAAAGAGAAGGTACTTAAAAGTCAAAATGTCTTAGGAGCGTCTATTGTCATAATATGTGAGGTTGACACTCACTTTCATCCAGATGCAGGGAGGGGAGAGGAGTGTAGGGCGTAATCTGGAATTTAGGGATAAATAATTCTCTTTAAGTTGTAATTTTCTATCCTGAAGTGATATTCTTAAACTTTTTCCTCTATTGCACACTGTAAAAAGAAAATAATAATGTGGCTTTTTTTTTTCTTGTAGTTAGACATACTTCATGTGCCATTTAAGATGCTGGCTTTTCATAATGCTTGTATTTGGCAAAATTGAATGCTGTCTGTAGTTGGACTCTGTATCCATCCAAGAAAAGACTAATACTAATAAAGAACTTTATAGGTTAAAATATGCAGTGAAAAATGACATTCAAATCACCATTTCAAATGTGAAAATAAAGATAAAGCCCCTTAAAATATTGATTTTGAAAGTATTATCTAATGAGTCATATGAATTTTCCATTTTTTAATTAGAACTATCAAGTAAGGAAGCTGGTTTTATAGAAACTAACTTTTGGCTTATTAAGAAGTCCCAGTGGTTCACAGTGTTCTGGACAGTAAGACTTGAAATCTGGCACTGTGAAGTACCAGAATCACAATGATTCCAGGAGACAAGGAAGCAAAAATGCAGGCGCTGTCTGTACTTTCAGAAAGAAACCTGACTTCTCACATTCTTTACAAAAGAGATCCTAAAACTTTATAGTAATAATTCATACTTCTTTAATTTGAAGCTAGTGAGGTTGATTAGGTGATTGAAGCAATTACTCCTGCTAAAGCAATAATGTTTGAATGCTAATAAAATGTCAAAGGACATTGACTAAAAGAGTGAAGATCATAATTTTCTGATTCTAAAAAAGCAGGCTAAGTAATGGTTGTTTCAGCCTTTGCTTCAGTTAACTAACAGATCATGAAGTCAAACATTCTGTTCTTTATTGACAAAAAAGAGGAAATTCAACTAAGTTCAGATGAGAAATTTATTCAAGAAGGAAGTTCAGGGTATGCATGTATGACAGAGTAGATTCATCTAAATGCCTAATATTTCTATATCTAATACAAAGTATAATAACTGATTACAAATATTTGCATAAAAAATAATAAAAAGTTACATTGTTTTCATGAACATATATAGAGAGATTTAAAACATTTGGGAAATAAAAGATTACACACTAAAAGAAAGAAAAGTAATGCTAATATTTACAGGGTCAGCTGGGGAATAATAGAACTTTTTAGAGCTGGAATGTGCCTTTCTTAATGAAATTCTCCCTTGAAATTTTCATTATTCATTCATTCCATTTCATGTGTCCAATGAATGGCAGAAAGTCATTCTGAATAAATACAAATCCCAAAGTGAATAAAAATATAAATCCCAAAGTGAATGAAAAACTCCTATAACACAGTGGCCTAACTTGTAAAAAAATTAAGAACTCTCAAAAGCAAATTTTTTAATGATTTATCCCAAACTACAAACCTATTAAAATACTATACTAAAAACACCACTTTCCTGCTGTTGAATTATTGTACATACAAGTCCTCATTTACTTGACAATGTGAAAGGTGTAGAGCAAAATATTTAACACTAAAATTATTTTGCAGCTTGTTCAGGCCATCCCAAATACAATTCTTATCTCTGAGGCCTACACCACATAATAGAAGACAACTTTTTTCAACAACAGCTATTTTTTAAGTGTAAAAAATAGCTAGCCCACAGCCATCATATCGTATTTCTGCTTACCCAGTGCCCATCATGATAGGTGCTTCATCTTACAGTTGTACTTTCTTGCCTTTCGCATCTGGAACACCACATGCCCACATGTTTAAATAGTTTGCATAAACTCTCTTCTTACCTTAATTGAATACTTGCTCTCCCCTGAGGACACCACTTTCTCTACAAAAAAATCTACAAATATAAAATCTACTGTCATCCAAGTAATCTAGGGCTCTATCCTATTCCTATACAAGAAGTCTATATAGACTTGGAGAAAAAAAAAAAAAGTAAAAGAAACTGTTTTTGTGATTCTTAAAACTGTAGGCACATTCTTCACCACTTGTAATTCACAAAGTGGATGTTTGATAAGAACCATGATGATAGCTGACCAGGAAGGAAAGGAGATACCTCTCCTCTTATGATCTTTGCATCTCTTCATGTGTCTTTCCTGAAAGAGAATATACAGTAGTTCCAATAACAGATTAAGCTGTTCTTCATCCAAAGATATATAGAGCCTAAGAATGGGAATAAAATTAGCAAAAACAACCTGATCCAGATACCTGACTATCATCAATCACACATTGTCCAGGAATGCCCATCATATCCTGAAATAATGATTAAATCCCAGTTCCTCTTGTGTACTTTATAATTTTTACAGCTTCTGATACTCACCTTCAAAGACATTTTTCCTCCATCACGTGTCTGCTATTATGCAGTAGAGGTGGAGGAGCCTTGATCTCCTTGTCTGTTAGTTGGGAATGTGAGGTCTTCCACTTCAGGCTGCAACTGAAATCATCTAAAGTACCTAAAGTAAAGCATCTCTCACAGTGTGAGAATTAATTTCTTTTAAATAATCTATACAAGGTATTAAATTTTCCTACTGAGTTAAGCTAATCTCCAAGAGTGACTCTAGTGGATTCTTCTGCCCTGCACACACATGGTACTTGTATCCTATTCTTGCTGCACCATTGTATCTTGGAAGTAAATAACTTGTTTTGATGTCACAGATGGGCTTTGGACTTTGGACTTTTGAGTTGAAATAAGTTAAGATTTGGGAGATGAAATGAATGTTTTTGCATGTGAGAAGGACATGAGTTTGGGGGGCCAAGGGTGAAATGTAGTGGATTGAATTATGTCCCCCCAAAACTCACTGAAGCTTGAATTGTGTCCCTCAAGTTTTATGTGTTAGGAACTTGGCCCCCACTGTGACTGTTAAGAGGGTGAGAAATCCTATTACAATAAGATGGAACCTTGAAGAGGTTATTAGATTGTAGGACCATGTGGTAGTGAACAGATTAAAAATGGTGGTCAGGGGCATGGCTCTGAGGACTTTAAAAGAAGAGAAGGAGCGTGTCTTGCTCTCTCTGCTCCACCATTTTACCAATGTGATACTCTTTCATCACTGTCACCACCACTAAAGCTCTCATCAGATGTGCTCCCTGGACTTTGGACTTCCCAGCCTCAGAAACTGTAAG
>NW_007726869.1:405550-430983 GCF_000696425.1 Galeopterus variegatus | reverse complement strand
TGTCTTTTTCCGTGTCTGGCAACGGATCGCAACCCTCAGTGTTGCCCCCGTACCGGACCGGGGACCGGCAACGGGACCGCAACCCTCGGTGTTGCTCCCGCGCCTCGCTCAGCCAGTGAGCGGGAACCGGTCTATATGTGGGATCCGAACCCTCAGGCAGGAGCGCCGCCGCGCTTCCCAAGCGGCGCACTATCCAGTGCGCCACCAGGCCGGCCCACTGGGGGCTATTTCTATAGTAGGTTATTGAGGGGCTTTTTTAGATTTTCCACTATTCACCAATCTTGAAACCCAACCAACAGATTTTTTCTTCTTCTCTCTAGTGTTTTCTTTTGGGAGAATGCAAAAGTCATCATGCCTTCTACAGGACTATTAGAAAATCAGATGTCTCATTTAAAAGAACAGAAGCATATCTTCCCAGATAAGTGAGAACCTACCTTAAAGTCTTTTACAAGTAGATATTGCCTGAATTCCTCATTTCAGTATTTTGCTTCAAAACTTTTAAAAAGAGAAACAAACTAGGAAATGCCTACCACTAAACATCATTTTAACTGCATACTCTAAATCACAGTATTTAAAGAAAATAGAGAAAGACATACTCTGTATAACAAGACAAATTTTAAAGATTCTGCTTGATTTACATATCTAATCTTAAGGATATGGCAAGAAAACTTATGCATTTAGTTTAAGTATATATCTACAATATGAATTCATATTTCACTACTCCTTTCAGTACAAAATATCATCATTCTGTTAAAAGAATGAAGTTCAAACATATTTAATTTGAGTTTATCATCATTCCTTTCCAAAAACTTATTTGCTATGCATACGGGAATAGACTAAATTTATTCATAGTATGAATTTTCTCCTCTTTGAAGATTAAAATATCTCACTTTCATTGAAGCACGAATCAGAATACTCTTTAGTTCACGTTTTGTTCTTTAACTTTGCATAGCTGAAAGTATTGATTCACCCTAATTGTATGCTCCAGATATATTCAAAAGGTAGAAAAATCAATTATAATACTAGTAATAGCCACAGCTAAACATACTCTTAAGTTAAATGTAAATCTCATTAGAATTTATTTTATTTGTAATGTGCACTCAAAGTTAAAAGAAAGTGGAGGTGTAAGGTTTTTTCTGATAAAAATTTATTTCCACAGTCAAAATGGTCACCATTATTTTTGAGATAAAATTTGTGTTTTTTAATCACAACTGGGGAATGGAAATCCAATACCTTTAAAAATGTCTTCTCTAAGCCAAACAATACTATGCTTTCATTGTAGGATTGATTATCTATACTACTCAAAGCAATATTTTCCAAATTTTCCAAAATTATGAATTACTGTCATATAATAGCTTTCATTTGAATACTTCAATGCATTCTACCAGTGAAAGCAGGGAACTCAGTACCTCCTTGAGAGGGTTTCTCTAGATGTAACCCATGGTCTGTCAGACACTCATGCATCTGACAATCATTTATTAAGCAATTTCTACATCTGTGTATCAGGCAGGGTTTTAGACACAGAGGATTTGAAGATGAAAATTCTGGTTTCCTTCTATAAGAAATTAACAGACAGACAAGTAGAAAGAAAGTGAAACAAATATTTATTAGAGTATGCAAAGTGTGCTATGCAGGGTGATCCAGGTTTTAGAGGCCCAGGTTTTGAAACTTTCAAATCGAGGGAACTTCTTTAAGAAAGAGAATATAGACTTACAAATATGAACTTAGGCATGCATGTGAATATTTAGAGTCACAAAATAAATCATGAAAATCACAAAATTGAAAAAGCTGAGAATATTACAAACATTACAAAATCAGCTAATGCAGTCTTTCTCTGACATAATTTGTTGAAATTTTAAAATTATTGATAGTTACGGAAACTCTCATCTTCACAAGTTGTTAGTGGTAGTTATGAAAGTGTTTAGGATCATTATCTAATTTGGGAAAACTTTCATCAAGTTTCTTTCATATAAATAAGATTTCAGGTATTTCCAATGTTGCTGTACATTGTCTGACTTACATACTCTGAGCTGACAATACTTATTAACAGTTTGTCACATACATCTTCATTGTTTTGATGTTATTAAGAGTTTCATGTTATCCTCATCAAAGTCAATAGTCATGTCTAATCAGCAATAAATGTAAGACTTTTCCCAATGGGTTCACATGCCATTTCTCTCCGTTAATGTGATTATCTAACAATTTCATAGTTATTAATTTCCTTGCCTTAGAAAAATATTATTCTCTCTTACATGAGTTACTATTTTATGTATAATTTTAACATGCTTTTGTTATAATTTGCTTCTCATTTTCAGAAAAAATAATAATTAATTTTATTCATCACCTTTTTTGTTATTATATGAATTTTAATGTAAATTTCCCCCCACTTCTTAAGATAAATGTCCCAATTAAGAGTCTATAATTTCTCACTTGTTATATCAAAACTTTCCAAACAGTACTTCCATATTGCAACTAAAATGGTTTCCCCTTAGTCTGCAACGAGAATGAGACTCAAATCACAACTAATTGCAGTTGAACTATCTTTGCTTCACAGTAAATATGCATTTTTTTTCTATGGAAATGTGGAAAGGAAAACTAATTGTGCCTGGGTAAGATCAAGGAAGGCATCATAAGATACATGAATATTGGAGCTGACTCTCAGAGAATAAGCCGGTGTTCACAAGGTAGGGAAGACTGTGGGAAAGAACTTGTGCAAAAGTTTGAAGCTCTATGACAGCAACCAAAAGTCCAAAGCTTTGACCCTGACATCAAATTTTTGTCTTCCAATTTGTTATCCAGCATTGCCATTTCCAGATTACCAACTACTTGTGTATAGTAGCAATTGTGGTTATTATAACTCGAGGGCAATTAAAATAATGCATGTGAAATACAAATTTCTAGATGAAAATAGTATAAAGGCAATTTAAGATTTTTGATTTGTAAGGGTTAAGTCCATGAGAAGGATATATTGGAAGAACGTATAAACATGAAGGATATATTCATTTTTAAGTCCAGGATGAACCAAATATGTCCTTGAAACCTGAAGGAGGCATTTTTACTCAGTGGGCTTCACCAACCTGAAACCACTGAAAGGTAGTGGAGATTGAAATCAAGAGTCTCAAGAAAGCTTTAAATGACATTATAGATAAACAACCGAAAACAGATATCAGCAGCTAACCTCAAAGCTTAGAGAAAAATACATAATACCTATATTTTTCCTTTTTGATTAGTATGATGGTTAATTTTATGTACCAACTTGACTAGGCTACAAGATGCACAGATATTTGATTCCACATTATTCTGGGTGTGTCTGTGAGGGTGTTTGGGGGTGAGATTAAAATTTGAATCAGTAGACTTAGTAAAGCAGATTACCTTTGGGTGACCCTCCTCCAATCAGTTGAAAACCTGAGTTAAACAAAAAGGCTGACCCTCCCATGAATAAACAGGAACTCATCCTGCCTGACTGCTTGAGCTGGAACATTGGTCTTTACCTGCTTTCAGAATCAAACTGAAACACAGGCTTTTCTTGGCTTGCTGACTTTTGGACTGAAACTACACCATCAACTCTCCTGGGTCTCCAGAGATCTTGGGACTTCTCAGCCTCCATAATCATGTAAACCAGTTATTTACAATAAATCATATACACACAAACAGACACACAGTTATCCCTCTGATTCTATGAGGGATTGGTTCAGATACCAAAATCTGCAGATGCTGCAGTTCCTGATATAAAATGGTGTAGTATTTGCACATAACCTATGCACATCCTCCCATAGACTTTAAATCATTTCTAGATTACTAATGCCTATGTAAATAGTTGTTATACTGTATTGTTTAGAGAATAATGACACGAAAAATGTTTGTATATGTTCAATACAGATGCGATATTTTTTTCTTCAAATATTTTTGATACATAGTTAGTTGAATCCACAAATGTGGAACCCATGAACATGGAGGGCCAACTAGTCAGCCCTCTGTATAGGTAGGTACACACACACACACACACACACACACACACACACAGAGTCATGTGCCACATAATGTTATTTCAGTCAACAATGGCCTGTGTATACAATAGTAGTCTCATAAGATTTTAATATCATATTTTTACTGTACCTTTTTATTTAGGTGAGTTTAGATACATAAATACTTACCATTGTGTTATAATTGCCTACAGCATTTAGTATAGTAACAAGCTGCAAAGATTTGTAGCCTAGGAGCAATAGGCTATACGACATAGCCTAGATGTGTAGTAGGCTACATCATCTAGGTTTGTGTAAGTACACTTTATGATGTTTCCACAACAACAAAATTGCATATCACATTTTTCATCTTCAAAAAGTTCATAGAAAGATTCATATTATCTTTTAATTCCATTTTTCACTAACTTTTTGAAGTATTCTCGTATATGTATATATGTGTATATATATGTGTGTACATACGTGTATATATATATATATAAAATAGGATATTTGACATTTGCCAGTTCAGATATGGCAGAAAGGAATAAAAGTAAGTTCTTTCTATGAACATGCAATCATGGATGTTAAAATTGTTCTACTTTACAGATCAGGAAACTACAATACAGTGAGGTTAAATGCTCTTACAAATACATACAGCAAATAAGTGGCAGAGCCATCGGTAGCACACCTTGCTGAATTCTAGTCCAGCCTTCCATGCTTCACTCCAACTTTTAGTTCACACTTGATTCTTCCCACATTTCAGTGGTTCATCATCTAAAATGATCTCTGAAGCTAACTCATACTCCTCACTTTATTTATTGTACATCAATCCTTTCTTTAGAATAAGTATGTTTTGCTGAATAAGACAGGTCCTTGGCCTGCACAAGAAATATGTTTCTGCCTTAGAGAAAGGTAAGGCGGTGGAGGGCCAGGAGAGATGAGCAGAATGTCTGTGGCTCATAAGGGTCCATCCAGAGAACCATTTATCCACCCCTATATGGAAAGTGAGTAAGTATTGAGGTGGTTCTAAGGTGCTCAACTGCAAGGAGGTGGGGGTGGGGGAAGAAATGCCAAGGCCTACAGGAAGGCATTATTCTGGGAGCCTCCTTAAGTCTCCCCATCTCTGCGTATAGCATGTTCAGGTCTCCCTATCTGGTGACCGGAACATGCTGTACTCAGAGCTAACACTGCTGTCGCTAAGAAACATAAAAGTTTGCTTCAAGGAACTTTCTCTGAATATTCTGTATGAGGCCCTCACAGTCCATCAACCAGCTGCCTTTGGTAAATTTCACCACTAACCTTATTTAGCTTTGACACCCTTGGAAGTTTCACTTAATATTTAATGATACACTGGCTTGGCAAAAAGAAGAAACTGTAAATTATTTTTGCAAAACACATCTGCTTGCGACAGAAAAATGTGTGGAAAGAAAAATAAGGCATTGATTCAAATTTCCCTGGACAGCTTTTAAAGCCAGATTTAAAAAAAAGAAAATCATTTGAAAGAATACATTCTAATGTCTAAGAAAACAGATAAAACAGTCATTTAGTAAGTGTTTGTCACAACTAGCTATACTTTTAAAGTCAAGTCTATAATAAAAGTTTTATTTATATAACTGATATGTTTAATATATTTTTCCCTATGCTATGGCTTTGTGTAAAATTTTAGTAGTTTAAATTATAGCAGACTTTTACAGTAGTTGTATGTTTAGCCCTGTCCTTAGTCAGAAATGCATCATCTACCACCCATTATCATTGTTCCTGTGGGAAAAATCAATCTTTTTGACAATGAAATGAGTCGTGACAATTTTTATAAACATCCTCTAGTGAAAAGCAAAGATAGCCAGTTAAGTGCCCCATCCCTTAGAAAGGACCAGAGAAAGCAATATCCTAATGTTTGCCTAGGATAAATGAGTCATATTTTACAAATCTTGCATAGATCCATTGTCTATGTCAGAACAAGCCACATGTTTCTAAAGGGACTTCGTAGACTACGAGGTGCTGCTGAATAGCAGTGCTACTGCCATAGACAGAAATAACCAGAATTACCTACATGAAGTGTTGGACATATCCTATGGGCGATAAGCTGTATGCTCTAGGATACATTAGGAGAGCTAGTTAATGGTGACCCTAACTGCAGGCTCATTTCTGATGCCTCTCTCTTTGGGGATAAACAAGAGATAAATGCAGATGGGCTCAGAAATGGAAGCAAATGCTTTGTCTGGAAGATGGTGAGAAATTTAAGAAGAGAATCACCTTTATTAGGAATAAAATATTCAGATATAAAGAACAAACTATATTGCATACACTAATATTATTTTTCCAGAAAGCTTCATGGTTTGAAGGGACCTGTGATACCTGGATGTTTATTTTCTGACCCAGCATTGTCATGAAGCCACATAACATGAACAAGTTCAACATAAAATTATGACTTAAAAAATTAGACTTTACTCAAAATTTCCTTCCCACCTGATGCTAACTTTCATTCCTGCCCATCACATCAACCATAAAAATCATAACATCTGACAGTGGAAATTGCTCAGTGAAATTACAAATTTTGCAAAAGATGTGAGATTTCATAAAGTTTATGAAAGTGATTTTCAAGGACTGCTTGTATTAATGCGCAGATACTGACAATGGAAATTTAGCTGGCTTACTGTGGTTAAAAATTGAAGAAAAGGCAATGACTAAAAAGCAAATAACTAAATATCAAAAGATTAAGAGAAAACTTTGGAAAAAACTATAAAACATCCATTTTATTCACAATGACTCTCTTGATAATTACATAAGTCAAATGTGAAGTTAAAGCCTGTTTGCATCTTCTAGAAAAGTCAGGTCTGTTACTTTTTAGTGGTTGTAAATGTTGAAAGAATTAAGTCTTCCAAGAGTTTATTTCCATTTATATTGTGATCCAGTTAACCTACAGCAATCTGACTTACCAATTAGTTCTCCCCAATGCAGATTCCCTATTTTCAGTTTCCTCATCCAAAAATGTAAAGAAATCTTTCTTACAAGAATCAAGTGAGAACAGAAATTTATTTTGTAGCTTAAGGGGTTCGCTAACAGATGATTTGCAATATAGAACAAGGCTGAGAGAAGATACCAGAATATTGGGGTGAAAGGTGAAAGGAAAAGAGATACATAGTTTGAAAACCATATTTAGTATGATATTTATGTGAAATTATACAAAGCAAACAAAAAGATTTTGGAGTACCATAGTAGTAAATAATATCAACCACAGAAAAAAAGCTATGAAATCTTTTTTTGTAGGTGGTAATATGCAACTAATGCAGTGATTTTAAGAGGGTTTATCATAATCAAAGGGAAATACAGTATGAGAATTTTTTTAAATGTATGCATTTAGAAAAAAAGAGAAAAACACTAGTTTTCATTTAGGCGAGAAATATTTAAAAGTAGGAGGGAAAAATAATAAAATCCATATGGTCATCTGACTTTGGACCAAATCTGTTAACTCTAATCTTTTCCTCTAATAAAATAACAACTGAGCTGTTTTAAAGGTGGTGGAACCATTCTGACATTCCCTCCTCTCCTGCCTGGATACAGGCCTAGGCTCCAGAACTGACTCCTTTATCTGATGAAAAAGGTGAACACACACATACCCTCTTTGCTAGTTCAATCTATGTCTAAGAAACCCTAGTGTTTATGGAAAGTTATGTATTTACATTGGTCTTGACTATATTTATAAAAGCAGAGCAAAGTTCCTCCTTTGATTCTGTAACTCACTCTGAGTTTTGGGAGGTTTTATATAAAGGTTAGCTGTCAAAATGGTTTATTTATTTGTGAATGCAGTTTAACATTTGTATTGAGATTTTGGGATTCTTGATATATAGCTATAACTATTTTTTTCTAAAGCTTCTAGACAAGCTAGGCAATATTACAGGATTTAAGCAACAGAATTTCAAAGTTGGAAGAGACCTTAGAGATCATCTAGTTTCTTCATTTTTATAAATATGAAAACTAAGACCCAGAAAATTGGAGTCCAAGCTCGTGCTTACACAGCAATGCTGCAGAGTAAACAGAAAGACTTCAGGATTTGGAAGGCCAGGCACCTGAATTCAAATCATTACTCCACCATTTATAACTGAGATACTGGGCAAATCACTTACCCCCCAAGATATTTTGACACAGCTGAAGTGAACTAATTTATTTCTATACTTCAGTTTATTCATTTATAAAGTTGGGACAATAATACCTAGCTTTAATGGTTATTGACAGAAATACAGATAATGTATAAAAATGTTTTTAAAATGTTAGCTGCTATTTTAACCTACTACAAGAAACTTTACAAATCTTGACTCTCAGCCCTCTTGCTTTTTCTAATGGAGCATTGTGTCAATATGAGCTTTAAAAGTCTGATTCATATTGTAAAAATCTTTTTAGTAAAACTCTACTATTTCTTGATACTATCCTCCAACAATGTCATAATTAGGCTTAGATTATTATTTCATGCACATTAGGTATTAGCAGTAGACTCAGGCAGGATGCTCCAGGAAAAGTGAGGCAAGTAATTCAGGAAATGCTGAATACTATGGCTCTGGATTTAAGAGAAGTAGAGTTTATTAACATATGAAAGTTTTCTGAAAAATCCTGCAGAAAGGAAATCTATTTACACTAGCTTATCCAGAGTTTCTTTGGCACACTCAATAAATAATATCTATTAATACCTCCAAAGACTTTTGTTACCTTCACCCCAAAAATGGCTTATGAAAGTGCTGCTAAAGTCACAAGAATACTGAAATGGTACAGATAACTTAATCACAAAGGCTTATTAAAATATCAAGTCAATTAATTTATTTTTACTTTGAAAATTCACACATGGGATGAGGAGGAGAGAGGAATAGGAAGAAACTGCAGAATGGGTACAGGGTTTTAGCTTGGAAAGGTTTTGGAATTAGATAGAGGTGATGATTGTACAACAGTATGAATGTACCGAATGTTCCAAATGCCATTGAACTGTTACTTTAAAATGATTTGTTTTATTATATAAATTTCACCTCAATAAATTGTTTTGTTAACTTCACACCTGCATGAAAGATTCAGTTTCCAAATATTAAAACCTAGTAATTTAAATGTTGTACGAAAAACAAACAAAAAGTTTCACAGAATTAAAAATATTATCAAATCAAAGAGCAGGTTTTCTTAATGGTCTCCAAAATGTATGTATTTGTAAAAATAAAAATCAATATTTCTTTTAACCTCTGAAATTGCAGAAGCTACATAATAAAGTCGATACTATAAAAAGAGGTATTTTCTACAGGTAGCTAATATTTTACAGGCAGATTACAAAGCATCACAAAACACATTGACAGAGATTGAGTGGCTGCTGTAACTTAATCTCAGCATTCTGGTGATCTCAAATCTCTCGAGTCTCACTTCATGGTTTATGATACAGTTACATCACAATCCCTCAATAAAATTACAGCTTTGTCACTAATCTCTCCCTATCAGTTATCCTGTAAGGAAGGAAGCTGCAAGAAACCACTAGAAAGAGGCAATGGCGTGAATGATTGTATTCAGTCCCTTTCCACAATAATATCTGTAAGTCTGGGAATGACAAATGGCACCCAAGTTATAAACGAGCAACAAGGTCAGTAACATCAGGCAGCCAAGAGTTCAAAGAAAAGTCACAATTCTGACGGGTTCAAGAAAAGGCCACACACTGCTGGCGTGTATCACTGTAGATAAATCCTCAGAGATGCCTTACTGCAATTACAAAACAGAATTAGAAAAGCCTGTTATTGAAGACCTAAGTATTTTGTCCAGGAATAGAACAAAGAACATTGATTAGCATAGATGTCATTTTTTTTTCTGGAAAAATGATGGATTTAACAACATTCTCTGGCCAGTCAAGAATCCTGGTGGAAAATATTTCTTCAAAACCTTAAATAATTCTTTGACACTGAAGAATGTGTAACTGAGTAACACTGTGTTCTTCTTGGTCATGTCTTTTTAATCTCTTAATCTATAAAGAATTCAGAAGAGACATGGAGAGAAATGACCTCTCAAGAACTGTTTTAGGCTGTGTCTTCATCCCATTATAAATTTCCTTAGGCAAACTGCATAAAATTAAAATGCAGTTTTTGCTTCTAAACTAAAATATACAAATTTTCTAACAATATAATTAATAGAAGACACTCACAGAATGTTATAATGGAACTTCACCTGAGAAATCTCCTTGTTTGCCATTTATGTAATGGAGATCCAGAAATGTCAAGAGTATTTTCCAAGGCCGTGTCAATGATAATTGGCAAATTAGGATTAAAATTTTGGGCTCCTGAAGGATACTCCTGTATTCTTTCCATTAATAAGATGCCCCCTTAAATAGATAGTTACTGTCAGGCTGTAGCATCAAGGTCTCTCACTGGATGAGCTATAGTCCTCAAGCTTGAATTTTCTATAGACTAGTAATAGATTTTAATATTCTTTGTTATTTCTCATTGATTTGCTCATAAGAATCAAGACTAATTGTACCATCATGAAAAATTTGCTAGCCAGTTGTGATCTAAAGCTGGGGGAGAATGCGAAAAAGGACAGTCATTGCAATTTCCACTACTCTTCAGAGAAGGAAGCCTTATACCAAAGAACTCTTTAAGATATAGAAAGAGCATCTCTCCACTTCCACTCCTCTGCCTCACAAGGAGAGTCACCATCTTCCTGTGACAGTCATGGTGGTTTTCCTCCTTACCTTTGAACAGCCATGTTGGATGATAAAAAAAATATTGCGCCATGTCTCTATGAGTGATTAACATTAGGGTAATAATTTTCATGATTTTTTTTCCCTTAAACAACATGGAACATATAATGTTAAAACAAAAACAAAAACTTCTCATAGCACACAGCAGTGGAATTTTAAGGTGCATTTTGCATGCTTATGCTTTTAAGATTCAAGGTGATGCTACAAAATTTTAATGATGGGACACTAACAATGAGAAAAATATGCTATATTGAACAGTGACATAAAACTGTAATCAGTGCTAATCAAAGGACACAGGAGCTCTTATCCAAATTGGTGGACAATCCATGGATTACTTTTCTTTAAAGATTGTATTTATATGTAATTATTTTGAGCATGTCTATTATTCTGGAAAAAAAATCAAACTAAATATTGAAATTTTACCATGAGGCTTTGAAGATTGATTTTCTTCATTGTGTCTCATAACTGCCTCTACACTTTCCAACTCACCTTGAGAGCACCTTTCAGACTAGCATTGTAATCAGGCTCAAAGAATTTCCACCTCCCTTGAATATGTAACATGGCTATTTCAATCAAGTACATAATTAAGAAGTCTAGAATATGAAAGTGAGATTTTTTTAATACAGAATTTAATACATGGGGGATGAATAGAAAGCCACATGCATCCAAATACACGTGAGAATTATGAAAAGTTGTGTTTTGCTGAGAGAGTAAGACGAATAGAAAATGCAATCACTGAAGTGTTCTGTGTGTCTTCTGGATTCTAGAAAAATTGTAATTCAAGGCAAATCCCTCTACAACCACTTCAAAAGATATCTAAATTTTTTTCTTGTGCTGGAATGTTCTAATTACTATGGCTAGAAAACCAAGTCACAAGATAATTAATCACCTCCTTGGTTAGAACAGGAAAAGAATAAAGCAGACCTCAAATGCCACAGGACTTCTTTTGGAAACTTTTCTTCAATTTGGGCAGGTTCATACCAAATGTAGAATTGACCGTCATTTCTTTATGAAATAAATTGCTTGCTAACCGTAGCTCATAAGCTATGCTGCGTGCACTGCTTTGCGTTCCTCTTTTGCTCTGAGCTCCCAGACAGTTGTGTGTTTACCCGACCTCACTCCAAAGTGTCACAGTAAAGTGCTTCCTCTAGTCCCTGCTAAACCAGAAACCCTGGGTTCCGTTGCTGTGGAGAGAGATAACTAACAGAGATATAACTTGGACAAAAGCCTTTTTTTATTGTAAATTGACAACTTACAATTGTTTAACTTAATCAAGAGTCATATTATAATGAGAACATCAAAGCTCAAACATTGAGGGCAGTCGGTGAAAGCTGAGGGACTTTTTTTGAAACCTGTGGTAGATTTTACTGTTGTAATGCTTTTTTACCATAATGAAATTTAATACATTACCAGGAAAATGCCATGCCCTGTGGTAGGGTGCTGCTTATATTTCAAAACACGTTAGCGTGAAGCTACAGCCAGATCTAATAATAGAAATGAACTTACCTAAAGATGCATTGATTTTTATATTAGGTCATGTTGAGAATTTACAAAGAACATCTAGTTCATGAAACAAAAATCCTCTTGAGAATAGCATTGATTGCAAGAAAGGTAATATTGGAAAAATGGAAATCCTCTCCTCCTGGAATGTACATTCATATAATGGATTAAGTGCACTACATAGTTTACAGAAGGTCATCTTTCAGATAAATGATAAATTTGATGAATTTCAGTAGATTTAATCATCCGCTGAGATTTGATCAAAACAACAATGGAGTAAGAAATAGACACCAAAAAATCCATCTCCCCTTTATAATTTGCTTATTAAAAACAGGGTTAGTTTATTCTAACTTCTGAAACTGTAAATATTATTTGCACTATAATGCACCTGTTCAACAAAATTTTTCAAAAACTAAATTCCTATCATTTTAGTACATACTCCAGTCGTGGGATGGCTTCAAAAATCAGGAAATTCTCTCTCAGACAAAATACCTGGTAAGAGAAAGGACAGAGAATTAAGACAGTTAACTGATTGCAACCTTTAAAAAACCCAGAAACCCCTCTTAAGGTATAAGATAAAAAGGTGGAAGGGTTACTTTCTCATGCTCACATTATTAGACAGTTGAAATCAGCATTAAATTCAACAATTTGTTATTTTACCTGTGTGTGTACACAAAAAACTTTGCCAAGTTTTTTTTATCATAATGTATTTTAGTGCATTTCTGTGTTTTTATCATTCTAGTTTATATTGTTCACTCGCATTTTCTATTATGTTCTTATTGTATTTTGTTTTGAAATTTTAGGTTACAGTTTCCATTTCTTTGAGTGCATGTCTCTCTTGAGTATTTCCCTTATCTGTAAATTCTTACAGATAACTAGAACATTCATTCTAGTGCTTTTTACTCTTTTTTTCCTATATTAAGTTGGTATGAGATTTGACTCAGCTTTTTCTATAGCTCAATTTTAAGTAAAATTTTTATGTCCTTTTAGAAAAAAAAGAGCTGACATTTTTCCTACTTTGTGGCTCTAGAGCTCCCTCTGACGTTGTTTTCACAAAGTGATTAAGATAACACAAGAGTTCTACTTTCTGAGACCTGCTTCTCCTGCTTCCCTTCCTCATTTTTACCTAGTTCAAGGGAGCAAACTACAGCCTATGGACCGAATCGTGATCAAATACGAATCTTGGGCCTATATTTTTAATGCCCTTAAGACAAGAATGTTTTTTAAGTTTTTCAAGGGTTAAAAAAAGGGGGGTCGGGGGGTGGAGGAAGATGTAAGGAGACTGCATGTGGTCCCCAGAAAAGCTTGCAAACTTTCTTTATGGCTCTTTACAGAAAAAGTTGGCCACCTCCTGAGTCCTGGGCCAACGTTTTCCTTTTAGCTTGCTGTCACCCTCCTGCCCAGTTTGGGTTCTATTCCTAGTTCAAGGGTTTGACCTGGAAGAGAGGTTCCCTTTTACAGTATGAGAGTTCTTAAGGTCCAGACCTTACCGCAGCTTCCATAAATCAACCAGCAAATTAGATCTTGAGAAACCCCTTCCAGCTTTAACTGGTGTTCTCAGATTGCCCTGCTTTCCAGTGGGTTTCTTCTTCTGTATTTATGTAAACATTGGGACAGAATCAAAATTTAGTTTGCTGCTTCCATCTCCTCAAAATCTTGAGTTGATTTCTTTCTTTTAAACTGAATGATGAAGAAGACCTGGAAAGACAAGGAATACACTTCTGCACTCTCTGTGAACTAGAATGTGATTTTTTAAAGGACTAACTATGTGTTCAGTAAATGCTTACTAGACTGATTTATTACTTCTTTTTTCCTTATCTCCAATCAAATATTCAATTATTTTGTAATTGTAGAGCTAGAGCTGGGTCTCTGGAGCTCACAGACCCCTCGAGTCCATTCACAAACCCTTCACACGCAGGTCTATGAGCTAGGTCACCAGCAAAAAGGTCCTTGGAGCCATGATTGAAGAAGGAATAGTCTTTATTCAGCACAAGCAACACTATGAGCCAAGCAGTCCACAGAGAAACTCAGAAAACTCCACTACTACGCCACTACTACGGGCAAAGTCCAAAGAAAAACTGAAACTGAGCAGCTGCCAGCTGTGTAAACATGTTTTATTTCAGACTTGAGCTCTGCAGGCCAGCTTCTGCTTCATAAACTGCAGAACACACAATACCAATTAACTAAAAAGATACATGGGTGCACATGTGCACTAACTCCACACACACACAACTTGTTTACAAGAAATGTTAAGGAAGCCTGACTAAATTATCCTATTCTCCCCACAGTATTAAAACTGATCAAATAACTAAATTTAAATTTATATATCAGTGTACACTAACACTAAATTCCCCTCACAGAAAATAGAGTACTTTTACTGGGTTAATTCTATTTCTCCCTCAATAATAAAGCCATTCTAAGAGAGTTTAAGCTGTTTTACTCTTTGTTTAAAAAGTACTTCTCAGAGATGAAGCATAATATGAATCTTAAAAATTAAATTTATTCTATAAGAATAATGGAGTAGCTTATATTAGACTAATTCATCTGCAAACAAATAACTATTCAAATTTTTGGACAAATGTAAAAATATGACTCTGAGGAGACCCTGGAGAGCAAACAGTATGGACAAGAAAGCATTTAACTCTTTCTTGAAAGAAAGGAGATGCCATAGGTAAATTTTGTGTTTGCATAGCTTTTCACTGAGCACATCCACCAGGCAACACCTGGAGGAGGGATGAAGAGACCTAAAACTCAATCAAAGGCCCAGGATTGCTGGCTTGAAAAGTCAAAGGATAAAGTTTGGGATGCCCAATGGCTGAAAATTGAGAGAGGAAATACTGAAGAAAAGAGAACACAGAAGGAGTCCCCAAATCTGCATCTAATCTCCACCAAAAAATCTTGGCTGATCCCTTGGCATGCCTAGGGTGGGAAGTGGAGGGATTTCAAGATTTTGTGTCACAAAGAACAGCTGGGAAGGCTACAAGAACTGAGCAGTGCCAGTAGCTGTGAAGTAGAGGAACAGAGTTTGGACTTTACATCAAGTCCAGTTAAGTGCCTGCTAGAACAAAAATCACTCTTCAGAAGATTCCAGAACCAGAGTCTCTCAGGAGAAAAAGCGGAAAATAGACAAACCCCTCACCCCAGCAACCCAGATGTTAGAATTAGCAGATTGCACAGTAAGATATTAAGGCCAAGACTGAGCCATTACCACATTTTGCCAATCAGAACTTAAAAAGCACATGAGAATTTCATTATTCAACACAAATGTCATTTAAAAAGGAATAAAAAATGAATAGTAAATTTAAAATAAATCATTTTTATTGTAAAGCCGTATTTAATAAAAGAGTGTCATCATAGTCATAGAAATTACAGAGCTATAATGTAGAATGGCACGTAACAAAGAACAATTATTTTATATTCTCAATCTGACCTCAACAGTCCTCTCCTAAAGCATTTTAAATATCTGAATTATCTTTAAATATATATGCTCTGAAGAGTGGCCTATATAATTTATTTTAGTATCATATGCCGAGGTTTAGTTAAATATTTGGATTTTTTTCATATTTAATCTAAATTCCATTCACAAAAAAAAATACTCACCCTTTCCCCATAATAGAACTGGAAACCTTTTATGTAATGAAAACCTTTTTTTTTTAAAGGTTGCCCATGTCCTCCTTAGAATTTATAATAACAACAAAGCTTATCAGTTCTTTCCTGGTTTTTCTCTATAATCACTTCTATTGTACAAAAATAAGTGGCTGTAGAAACAAAAGTCAAAAACCTTCTAATTCTAAATCCCGTGTTCTTTTTTCCACTTTACAGCAAATCCACTTGTCTAAATACAGTCCCAACTGTAGCAGGCTGGGCCTATAGTCCTACTCTGTGCAAAGTTCATTCACAGGTGATTATGGCCCTACAATTTTATTAAAAATTTTCATGAGATAATCATAAAATTTACCCTTTTAATGTTGACCAAATTTCAGTGAATAAAACTAATTAGCATTCAATCACCTGTGAAGGCTCACCTCTTTGAAAGAGTTTTGTGTATTCAGCCGGAACTTAACTTCAGAATTGCATTTCCTGTTAATAGTTTCATTAATAAATGAGGAGTGAGTCACCTAAGTTCCTTCATTTGTAAGAAAGGGGCTTTTGTACTAAATGATTTATTAGCTTGTTTTCAGCAAATAAATGCACATTATCTTTTCATCATAGAATCAGAATCTCTCAGAAAATGTTTATTAATATTAATAAAATATTACTCTATTCCAGAAATAACATCTTATAAGATTTAACATATGGGATAAAAGTACATGGAAACATTTTAGCAATGTGTTGCATAACACTGAATTATTAATAATCAAGTTTATCATTGTTCAGAACCAGATATGATAGTTATATGCAGTTATGATAGTTTTTATAATGCTATTTATTAATGATAATTACATTATTGTTGTTAGAACAAATTAATGCCAATACATTAATCAGGGAATAAATAAAAATGTTTTATCATTTATACGTTTGTAGAAAAAGTAAGCATATGATTGGTATCTGCTAGGAGATGAGATGTCTTAGGAAGACGTTTATCAGTATTTTTTATCAAATAACAGTCCTCGGAAACAGAGTGATCCTTCTCAGATCCCAACCTCTGGAGAATTATGCATCAGGGAAGGGACCGTGAACATACTAGAGAGTAACTTTCCCTCTAGGCTGTTATAAGACAACTAAGCGAACAATGCATCTTCCGAAACAGTACATAAAGTATGTGACAGAAACACAGCATCTCCACATACAAGAGAGACTTGCGAACTCCTGCCTGGATTGTAAAGAGAAGGTACTTAAAAGTCAAAATGTCTTAGGAGCGTCTATTGTCATAATATGTGAGGTTGACACTCACTTTCATCCAGATGCAGGGAGGGGAGAGGAGTGTAGGGCGTAATCTGGAATTTAGGGATAAATAATTCTCTTTAAGTTGTAATTTTCTATCCTGAAGTGATATTCTTAAACTTTTTCCTCTATTGCACACTGTAAAAAGAAAATAATAATGTGGCTTTTTTTTTTTTCTTGTAGTTAGACATACTTCATGTGCCATTTAAGATGCTGGCTTTTCATAATGCTTGTATTTGGCAAAATTGAATGCTGTCTGTAGTTGGACTCTGTATCCATCCAAGAAAAGACTAATACTAATAAAGAACTTTATAGGTTAAAATATGCAGTGAAAAATGACATTCAAATCACCATTTCAAATGTGAAAATAAAGATAAAGCCCCTTAAAATATTGATTTTGAAAGTATTATCTAATGAGTCATATGAATTTTCCATTTTTTAATTAGAACTATCAAGTAAGGAAGCTGGTAAACTAATTAGCATTCAATCACCTGTGAAGGCTCACCTCTTTGAAAGAGTTTTGTGTATTCAGCCGGAACTTAACTTCAGAATTGCATTTCCTGTTAATAGTTTCATTAATAAATGAGGAGTGAGTCACCTAAGTTCCTTCATTTGTAAGAAAGGGGCTTTTGTACTAAATGATTTATTAGCTTGTTTTCAGCAAATAAATGCACATTATCTTTTCATCATAGAATCAGAATCTCTCAGAAAATGTTTATTAATATTAATAAAATATTACTCTATTCCAGAAATAACATCTTATAAGATTTAACATATGGGATAAAAGTACATGGAAACATTTTAGCAATGTGTTGCATAACACTGAATTATTAATAATCAAGTTTATCATTGTTCAGAACCAGATATGATAGTTATATGCAGTTATGATAGTTTTTATAATGCTATTTATTAATGATAATTACATTATTGTTGTTAGAACAAATTAATGCCAATACATTAATCAGGGAATAAATAAAAATGTTTTATCATTTATACGTTTGTAGAAAAAGTAAGCATATGATTGGTATCTGCTAGGAGATGAGATGTCTTAGGAAGACGTTTATCAGTATTTTTTATCAAATAACAGTCCTCGGAAACAGAGTGATCCTTCTCAGATCCCAACCTCTGGAGAATTATGCATCAGGGAAGGGACCGTGAACATACTAGAGAGTAACTTTCCCTCTAGGCTGTTATAAGACAACTAAGCGAACAATGCATCTTCCGAAACAGTACATAAAGTATGTGACAGAAACACAGCATCTCCACATACAAGAGAGACTTGCGAACTCCTGCCTGGATTGTAAAGAGAAGGTACTTAAAAGTCAAAATGTCTTAGGAGCGTCTATTGTCATAATATGTGAGGTTGACACTCACTTTCATCCAGATGCAGGGAGGGGAGAGGAGTGTAGGGCGTAATCTGGAATTTAGGGATAAATAATTCTCTTTAAGTTGTAATTTTCTATCCTGAAGTGATATTCTTAAACTTTTTCCTCTATTGCACACTGTAAAAAGAAAATAATAATGTGGCTTTTTTTTTTCTTGTAGTTAGACATACTTCATGTGCCATTTAAGATGCTGGCTTTTCATAATGCTTGTATTTGGCAAAATTGAATGCTGTCTGTAGTTGGACTCTGTATCCATCCAAGAAAAGACTAATACTAATAAAGAACTTTATAGGTTAAAATATGCAGTGAAAAATGACATTCAAATCACCATTTCAAATGTGAAAATAAAGATAAAGCCCCTTAAAATATTGATTTTGAAAGTATTATCTAATGAGTCATATGAATTTTCCATTTTTTAATTAGAACTATCAAGTAAGGAAGCTGGTCTTATAGAAACTAACTTTTGGCTTATTAAGAAGTCCCAGTGGTTCACAGTGTTCTGGACAGTAAGACTTAAAATCTGGCACTGTGAAGTACCAGAATCACAATGATTCCAGGAGACAAGGAAGCAAAAATGCTTTATAGAAACTAACTTTTGGCTTATTAAGAAGTCCCAGTGGTTCACAGTGTTCTGGACAGTAAGACTTGAAATCTGGCACTGTGAAGTACCAGAATCACAATGATTCCAGGAGACAAGGAAGCAAAAATGCAGGCGCTGTCTGTACTTTCAGAAAGAAACCTGACTTCTCACATTCTTTACAAAAGAGATCCTAAAACTTTATAGTAATAATTCATACTTCTTTAATTTGAAGCTAGTGAGGTTGATTAGGTGATTGAAGCAATTACTCCTGCTAAAGCAATAATGTTTGAATGCTAATAAAATGTCAAAGGACATTGACTAAAAGAGTGAAGATCATAATTTTCTGATTCTAAAAAAGCAGGCTAAGTAATGGTTGTTTCAGCCTTTGCTTCAGTTAACTAACAGATCATGAAGTCAAACATTCTGTTCTTTATTGACAAAAAAGAGGAAATTCAACTAAGTTCAGATGAGAAATTTATTCAAGAAGGAAGTTCAGGGTATGCATGTATGACAGAGTAGATTCATCTAAATGCCTAATATTTCTATATCTAATACAAAGTATAATAACTGATTACAAATATTTGCATAAAAAATAATAAAAAGTTACATTGTTTTCATGAACATATATAGAGAGATTTAAAACATTTGGGAAATAAAAGATTACACACTAAAAGAAAGAAAAGTAATGCTAATATTTACAGGGTCAGCTGGGGAATAATAGAACTTTTTAGAGCTGGAATGTGCCTTTCTTAATGAAATTCTCCCTTGAAATTTTCATTATTCATTCATTCCATTTCATGTGTCCAATGAATGGCAGAAAGTCATTCTGAATAAATACAAATCCCAAAGTGAATAAAAATATAAATCCCAAAGTGAATGAAAAACTCCTATAACACAGTGGCCTAACTTGTAAAAAAATTAAGAACTCTCAAAAGCAAATTTTTTAATGATTTATCCCAAACTACAAACCTATTAAAATACTATACTAAAAACACCACTTTCCTGCTGTTGAATTATTGTACATACAAGTCCTCATTTACTTGACAATGTGAAAGGTGTAGAGCAAAATATTTAACACTAAAATTATTTTGCAGCTTGTTCAGGCCATCCCAAATACAATTCTTATCTCTGAGGCCTACACCACATAATAGAAGACAACTTTTTTCAACAACAGCTATTTTTTAAGTGTAAAAATAGCTAGCCCACAGCCATCATATCGTATTTCTGCTTACCCAGTGCCCATCATGATAGGTGCTTCATCTTACAGTTGTACTTTCTTGCCTTTCGCATCTGGAACACCACATGCCCACATGTTTAAATAGTTTGCATAAACTCTCTTCTTACCTTAATTGAATACTTGCTCTCCCCTGAGGACACCACTTTCTCTACAAAAAAATCTACAAATATAAAATCTACTGTCATCCAAGTAATCTAGGGCTCTATCCTATTCCTATACAAGAAGTCTATATAGACTTGGAGAAAAAAAAAAAAAGTAAAAGAAACTGTTTTTGTGATTCTTAAAACTGTAGGCACATTCTTCACCACTTGTAATTCACAAAGTGGATGTTTGATAAGAACCATGATGATAGCTGACCAGGAAGGAAAGGAGATACCTCTCCTCTTATGATCTTTGCATCTCTTCATGTGTCTTTCCTGAAAGAGAATATACAGTAGTTCCAATAACAGATTAAGCTGTTCTTCATCCAAAGATATATAGAGCCTAAGAATGGGAATAAAATTAGCAAAAACAACCTGATCCAGATACCTGACTATCATCAATCACACATTGTCCAGGAATGCCCATCATATCCTGAAATAATGATTAAATCCCAGTTCCTCTTGTGTACTTTATAATTTTTACAGCTTCTGATACTCACCTTCAAAGACATTTTTCCTCCATCACGTGTCTGCTATTATGCAGTAGAGGTGGAGGAGCCTTGATCTCCTTGTCTGTTAGTTGGGAATGTGAGGTCTTCCACTTCAGGCTGCAACTGAAATCATCTAAAGTACCTAAAGTAAAGCATCTCTCACAGTGTGAGAATTAATTTCTTTTAAATAATCTATACAAGGTATTAAATTTTCCTACTGAGTTAAGCTAATCTCCAAGAGTGACTCTAGTGGATTCTTCTGCCCTGCACACACATGGTACTTGTATCCTATTCTTGCTGCACCATTGTATCTTGGAAGTAAATAACTTGTTTTGATGTCACAGATGGGCTTTGGACTTTGGACTTTTGAGTTGAAATAAGTTAAGATTTGGGAGATGAAATGAATGTTTTTGCATGTGAGAAGGACATGAGTTTGGGGGGCCAAGGGTGAAATGTAGTGGATTGAATTATGTCCCCCCAAAACTCACTGAAGCTTGAATTGTGTCCCTCAAGTTTTATGTGTTAGGAACTTGGCCCCCACTGTGACTGTTAAGAGGGTGAGAAATCCTATTACAATAAGATGGAACCTTGAAGAGGTTATTAGATTGTAGGACCATGTGGTAGTGAACAGATTAAAAATGGTGGTCAGGGGCATGGCTCTGAGGACTTTAAAAGAAGAGAAGGAGCGTGTCTTGCTCTCTCTGCTCCACCATTTTACCAATGTGATACTCTTTCATCACTGTCACCACCACTAAAGCTCTCATCAGATGTGCTCCCTGGACTTTGGACTTCCCAGCCTCAGAAACTGTAAGCAATAAATTTCATTTTCTTATAAATTATCCAGCTCCATGTATTTTGTTATGAGCAACAGAAATGAACTAACAGTATTCATAACGTCAAGAGGTGAAGCTGATTTCCAGTCCCTTTGAATCTAGCTTTGGGACCAGCTTTAACCAATGAATTTAGCTGGCTTTGGGACTAACCCTAACCAATGAAATGCAGCAAAAAGTGACATTTTAGGACTTCCAAGCTGAGATCTTAAGAGAAATGGCAGCTTTAATTTGTCACTTGCTGTGAGTAGCTCAAACTGTATGGAAAACAGGGACACTCTTGTCAGCAACCCCAATTGAGCTAACAGCCAAGAGCCAACAATTGCCTTCACACAAGGAAGCTATCTTGGACATTCCTGCTCATTCAAGTTTCAGAATGTGCAGATTCATCATGTGAAGCAGAAGAACAATTCAGTTGAATACAGAATTGTGAGAGCTAATATAGCAGGTTTCTGTCCTAAGCCACTATGTGTTGGGATGATTTAGTGTAATTTTGACCTTATAACTCAGGAGATTAGTTCTCTAAATGCATAAATTAAAAGTTTTGAATTAATTTACTATGTTTGTATCTATGTGCTTTCATCACAAAATTATTCACCAGCAAATTTNACACAAGGAAGCTATCTTGGACATTCCTGCTCATTCAAGTTTCAGAATGTGCAGATTCATCATGTGAAGCAGAAGAACAATTCAGTTGAATACAGAATTGTGAGAGCTAATATAGCAGGTTTCTGTCCTAAGCCACTATGTGTTGGGATGATTTAGTGTAATTTTGACCTTATAACTCAGGAGATTAGTTCTCTAAATGCATAAATTAAAAGTTTTGAATTAATTTACTATGTTTGTATCTATGTGCTTTCATCACAAAATTATTCAACAGCAAATTTAAATGAGAAAATAGATTATTACATTGAAATACAATTCCATATCTATTAAAAATGGTTAATTAGTGTATGTTCTCATACTTCACATAGGATCTTTATGTTTAGGTATTGCTAATGAAAAAAATTAATTAGGATGTTAGGAAAGACCAGTAACTAACATTTCCTTTAGCTGCCCAAATTCTGAACCCATTGAACAAGTAAAAGAATTAGCCCATAAAGACTAAAATATTATTTTTGTAATTGAGAAAGACAATATTGAATTAAGTGGTCATTGTATTCAAAATGCTGAATAAAATCCCAAACCCACAAATTAAATATATTTACTATTTTGTCACAAACATCTCTGGACTTACAAGTTATACAAAATTTTGGAGGAGAATAAGAGTTGATCCTAAAAGGAAAAAAGGAAGAGTCTTGATAATGCACCCCTAGGACTCCTTTCAAATTCAACAGAGTATGCCATTCTTCCTCCTCTGTGAGAGAATCAAGAAGAACACAGACAGATACAGGAATGTTATCATAATGGACCTGATTAGATATGAAAGATTACCAGAACTGGGAAAGATAACATTACATTCCAACATCTACCTGCTATTGTTCTTTGAGTGATATTAAATGACAACATTAAGATAGACAATGGGATTTCACTTTCAGTTGGAGATTGAGGAATATAAAAGACCTTTTATCCTATTGTAATAACAAGAAAAACCCATATAAAATTTAAAACTACTTTTTGATGGGGCTAGCAAAGAGCAGTGGAAGCAAGACAGCATTGAGGAATTGATTCCAGAGAAAATAAGCCCTTCATAGGTGACCAGAGTTTTCACTAGTATCATTGAAATGTAGGATAAATTCAAGCACTCTAATACATGCAAGCATATGTAGGGAAGACAGAAAAATATTAAAAGAAATAATGGCCAAAGATTTTCAAAATTTGTAGAGAACTATAAATCTACAGATCCAATAAGCTCAATACAGTCCTAAAACAAAAATCACAAAGAAGTATACCAAATTATATCATAATCAAACTGCTTAAAATTAGTGATTAAGACAGAAGGCATGAGCCAGCACCACCATGACTAGTAAGGCCCGGGCAGTCAAAAAACCCAGGCAGCTCCCCTGCCCTGCCTGCACAGCAGGTAAAAGCAAGTGGGGAGGCCCCATGCTGCTTCTGTAGAGGTGGTCCACAACAGCCACCACCATAGCATCTACTGCTACAAGGATGGCTTGCCACCACAGTAGCAGCCACAACCACCATGAAGGTGGCCTGCTGCATACCCAACTGCATTGATATAAGGAGAGTCACTAGAAGAGTCTGGAAAAATAGGAGGAAGTCTTTCTCCTCAAAGTCCACCACAGAGTAATAAAGGAAGCAACTGATTTACCAGATGACCAGAAATCAAAGTAGAGATATTATAAGTACAGAAAAAAAAAAATCCAAAAAAGAAAAAAGACATGACACTACAAAGGAATATAGTAATTCTCAAGTACCAGACCCTACAGAACAGGAAACCCTTGTAGAACTAAAAAGGAAGTGTGAGTAACTATCTTAAGAAAACTTAAAGAGATAAGATAAGACTCAGTTAGACAACAAAATGAAACAAGAAAAAAATCCAGGATATGAAGAAGAAAATATAAAAAGAAATTAATACCTTTAAAAAGAATGTAACAGAACTCCTGGAACTGAAAGACATATTCAATGTAATAAAAAACACAACTGAGAACTTAAGCATCAGATTAGAGGAAGGAGAAGAAAGAATTTCTGATCTTGAAGATGGTCTTCATGAAATAACCCAGGCAGAGAAAAAAAAAAAAAAGGAAGAAACCATTTTGAAAAAATGAAGAAACTCTAAGAGAGCTAGCAGAGAACCTTAAGTGCACAACATCTAAATCATTGGTGTTTCAAAAGTGGAGGACAAAGATAAAGCCATTGAAAATCTATTCAATGAAATAATAACTTACCAGGTACAGGGAGAGACACAGACTTTCAGATACAGGAACCTCACAGATCCCTAAACAGAAAATCCAAAAAGATCCTCCCTGAGATACATTATAGTCACAGGGGCAAAGCTCAAAGACAAAGAGAGAATCCCAAAGCAGCAAGAGAAAAGTGCCGTCACTTATAAGGGAGCCCCGTCAGATTAACAGCAGACTTCTCAACTGAAACTCTACTGGCAGGAAGAAAATGGGAGGACATATTTAAAATACTAAAAGAAAAACCTTTCAGCCAAGAATACTATACAAAGCAAGGCTATCCTTCAGAAATGAGGGAGAAATAGTGCACTTCTTAGACAAGCTGTGGGAGTTCAACACCACATGACCAGACCTGCAAGGAATTCTCAAGGGAGTCCTGCATCTGGAATCCCCAAAACAATAATCACTACCACGAATACACAAGAAAGAACAAAACACACTGGTAAAACACAAATGCAAATGAGAAAAGAAAAGAAATTAAATCTTACCACCTCAAAAAACCAGCAAACATTGAAGATGAATAACAAAAGAGGAAGAAAGGAACAAAAGACATTTAAATCATCTAAACAAAAAGCAATAAAATGCCAGGAATAAGACAATATATCTCAATAACAAACCTAAATGTAAATAAATTAAACTTCCCACTTAAAAGACACAGACTAACAAATTGGATTAAAAAGCTAAACCCAACTATATGCTTTTTTCAAGACACTTACCTCATATGTAAAGATGTACACAGAATAGTGAAGGGATGGAAAAAGATGTACCATGCACATGGAAGCCAAAAACGAGAAGAAGTAGCTATTCTTATATTGAGTAAAATAGACTTTAAACCAAAAACTATAAAAAGAGAC
>NW_007726869.1:403743-404648 GCF_000696425.1 Galeopterus variegatus | reverse complement strand
AGAAGTAGCTATTCTTATATTGAGTAAAATAGACTTTAAACCAAAAACTATAAAAAGAGACAAAGAAGGCCACTATACAATGATAAAGTGATCTATCTATCAAGAACACATGACAATCATAAATATATACGCACCCAACACCAGAATACCCACACATATAAAGCAAACAGCAAAAGAAAGAGATAGACCTAAACACAATAATAGTGGGAGAGCTAAACACCCCTCTCTCAGTATTGGACAGATCATCCAGGTAACAAATCAACAGAGAAACACAGGATTGAAACTACACTTTAGACCAAGTGGACCTGGCAGATGTCTACAGAACATTTTGTTCAACAACCACAGAATATACATTCTTCTCATCAGCATATATACCATTCTTCAGGATAGATCACATGTTAGGTCACAAATAGAGTTTCAGCAAATTTAAAAAAATCAAATTATTCCAAATATCTTCTCAGACTACCATGGATTAAGATTAGAAATCAATGACAAGTGAAACTCTGGAAACTATACAGATGCATCTAACCTAAACAACAGGCTCATAAATGACTTATGGGTCCAAAAAGAAATTAAACAGGAAATGAAAAAATTTTTGAAACAAATAAAAATAAAGACATATCACACCAAAACCTATGAAATACTGCAAATGCAGTATTAAGAGGGGGAGTTTATTGCAATAAATGTTTACATCAAAAAATAGAAAGATCTCAAATAAACAACCTAATGCTACACCTCAGAAAACTGGGAAAACAAGAACAATACAATCCTAAAGTTAATAGATGAAAAAAAAAAATAATTAAAATCAGAGCAGAACTAAATGATATAGAGACCCCAAAAAATTATACAAAAGGTCAATGAAGCAAAAGAGATTTTTTGAGAAGATAAACAAAATAGACAAATCA